>NW_010242522.1:693-1646 GCF_000690775.1 Eurypyga helias | reverse complement strand
AGAGGCCGGGAGGCACCTCCGGGATCCCTGCATGTCCCCCCCCGGCCCCCACGCACTTCACCAGCAGCTCGCTGATGTCTTCCAAGCGGCTCATGTTGGGAAACTTCTCCTGGAGCAGCTTCTTCAGGCCTTTGCTCACTCCCACGGGCACGACCTTCACGCTGCTGCGAGGAGGAGGAAGAGCTCAGCGCTGAGACACGGGGTGCAAGGTGTTGGCCCCGAAAGCGGAGTCACCGCACTCACTAATGCCGGAAATGGAGGAGCTGCGTCTCGGTGTCGTAGGTGATGAGCAAACACCTCTTGATGCTGTTGAGGTTGACCTGCGGGAAGGGGAGAGGAGCGGAGCGGAGGAGAAGAGGAGACACAGGAGGAGAGGAGCGGAGGAGGAGGAGGACAAAGAGAGGAGAAGGAGAGGAGCAGAGGAGAAGGAGGAAGGGAGAGGAGCAGAGGAGGAGGAAGGGAGAGGAGCAGAGGAGGAGGAAGGGAGAGGAGCAGAGGAGGAGGAAGGGAGAGGAGCAGAGGAGGAGGAAGGGAGAGGAGCAGAGGAGGAGGAAGGGAGAGGAGCAGAGGAGGAGGAAGGGAGAGGAGCAGAGGAGGAGGAAGGGAGAGGAGCAGAGGAGGAGGAAGGGAGAGGAGCAGAGGAGGAGGAAGGGAGAGGAGCAGAGGAGGAGGAAGGGAGAGGAGCAGAGGAGGAGGAAGGGAGAGGAGCAGAGGAGGAGGAAGGGAGAAGGAGGAGAGATTGTAGTTGTGAGGCACCTACAACGCCCACCTACACCCCCCTCCCCCAGGCCAATAACGCGGGTCCCTAAGGACGATGTCCAAGTGCCTTGACCCGGACAGGCTTGGGACACTGCCCACCACTCCAGGACGCCAGATCCCGGCTTTGACCGGGAAACGCTTCCTCACGCTCAGGCTAAGCCTCACACGAGCCATTCCCGTGCTCAGTGCATCGC
>NW_010242522.1:316-583 GCF_000690775.1 Eurypyga helias | reverse complement strand
GCACCAGCCTGCTGCCCCTTCTCCGGATGCATCCAAGCGCTTTCACATCCTTAATCCACGAGAGGCCCGGAGCCGCACACACGGTTGCTCCAGCCAGGGCAGGCTGCTGCAACCCCGCACCCCCAAATCCTACTCCGCTCCCCACTCATCCTCACGCCCGATGTTTCTCCATCCCAGATGCAGAATCCGGCCCTGGGATTCCTTAAGTCTCATCCCATTAATCGTCACCCGGCGCTCTGATCCATCCCAATCCCTCCACGAGGCCTT
>NW_010242522.1:0-260 GCF_000690775.1 Eurypyga helias | reverse complement strand
TGCACACAGGGGGTGGGAGGGTGGTCACGATTCCCCCTTCCCCTCGCTTACCCTGTGGACGTTGATGGAGGGAAACATGTTCTGGAACATGCTGGCCATCAGCTTGACCTGGATCTGCTGAAGCCCGAAATTGCTGAGGACCAGGAGCGGGTGGTGGGTGAACTGCTGCTCGTGCATGCGGTGCCGCTTGAGGGACGACACCACGTCCCGGATCAGCGAGTACTGGGGCCGGAAAAAGCAGGGGGTGAGGAGGGGGAGGC
>NW_010242521.1:0-560 GCF_000690775.1 Eurypyga helias | reverse complement strand
GACACCCTGTTCGTGGGAGGCTGCGGGAAGTTCTTCGAGGGGACGGCGGAGCAGATGTACACCAACCTCACCCAAATCCTGGGGGCTCTGCCGAAGGAGACGGTGAGGACCCCAGCCCGGGGGGGGAGGGACCCCGAAATCAGGAGGGGTCTGGAGGCTGGCACTGCCTGTCTCTGGGGCTGGGGCTGCAGCGGGACCAGGGTGGGTGGGACGGTACGCCGGGTGGTTCCGCTGGCGTTGCAGAAGGTGTTTTGCGGCCACGAATGCACCGTCCGAAACCTCAAATTCGCCTTGAAAGTGGAACCGGAGAACGAAACTGTGAAGAAGAAACTCGCGTGGGCCAAAGTAAGCGGCTGCGCTGGGGTGGGGGCTGAGGGCTTGCTGGGTGCTGGCGGGTTTTTGGCTATCTCCGGTTCCTTGGCAGCAGCGGGATGACGAGGACTTGCCCACGGTGCCCTCCACGCTGCAGGAGGAGTTTCTCTACAACCCCTTCCTGCGGGTCACGTAAGCAGCACCGGTGTCTCGGGGGTGTGAAGGGCCCTGCTGCGGGTCAGCCCCGA
>NW_010242520.1:735-951 GCF_000690775.1 Eurypyga helias | reverse complement strand
GGAGACCATTTAGATCCAACACCCCCGGCAGACCCCACAAACCCCACAGACCCCAGCCCCTGGCCATGCCGACAGACCCCACTGACCCACACCCCCCGGCTGACCTGGCTCACCCCACAGGCCTCCCCCCTCCTACACCCCGAGTGTCCTGACAGACCCCACTGATCCCCAGTGCCCTGGCCGTGCGGGCAGAATTCCCTGAAAAAACTCATCCCA
>NW_010242520.1:0-522 GCF_000690775.1 Eurypyga helias | reverse complement strand
CAGCCTGGCCTTGGGCACTCCCAGGGATGGGGCATCCACAGCTTCTCTGGGAACCTGTCCCAGTGCTCCCACCCTCTGCGGGAAGGAGAGGACTCTCCCGGTGCCCCCCCCGTGCCGGGGGGGCTGGCGGAGCACAGCTGTGCGGTGGGTCACCCAACAAAAGGCACGTTTTTGGCTCCGGCAGCGTTCCCCACGGCCGCTCCGGGAGAACATTGCCTGTAATCGCTGCTGGCAGGGAATCCTGGGCTGAGGCCCGGGCTGGCTCCCGCTGTCCTGGCATTGTCCCCCCGGGAGGGGACACCGGGCTCCCGGAGTCCTGGCTCGCTGCCCACCCGGGGAGCAGCATCCCCCCCCCCAAAACGCTCTGGGGTGCACGTTCGCTGCCGGGGCTTTGCTGTGGGGCTGGGGATGTGCCGGGGGGGGATGATGCTCCCGTCCCCTGCGCAGGGGTAGAGCCCTCGGAGCCCAGGGGAGACCAGCAATGCCCAGTTCAGCCCAGTTCAACCCAGATCGACCCAGTTC
>NW_010242519.1:0-13608 GCF_000690775.1 Eurypyga helias | reverse complement strand
GGCAGCGCCTCAGGGCGGGCGGGGAGGAAGGGAGAAAGAAACCACAGCGCCGGGTCTGCCCAGCACCCCACACTTCCCTACGCAACGGTTTGCCCTGCAGTTCTTCCCGCTCTCCTTCGCTCCGCAGGCGGGGTGACTAAGCCTTTCCCGGTGACTTCAAGGCTCCAGGTGTTTGAAAAAGAAACACCACTCCGTAGTTAGTTCTCCTAACAAAACGTAAGGAAGACGAGTGAATTCATAACTTCTGATGACAGCACCTAGGCAGGTGTCGTCGGTCCTATATTAAATCCGACTGGTCAACGGGATAGGATTATTCCACTTTAAAGAGTGTCTCAGAGGATGTTCGCATTCAGGTCCGTCAGCTGCATCTCAATTAATTTTGTATTATAGAAAGTACCCGTGCAGAGACCAGCAGCCAATGCAATTATTTACATCCTCCTGACACGATCTTCTGGTGCAACAGCATGTCAAAAATAGCAATTGGCATTAGGTGAGTCATATGCCTTCCCATTAAAATGCAGGCAGTATGTGTGTATGGCCATGCAGCACCCTAACACAGGCTACTGCTTTAAAGCTAAGGTTACTTTAAAATTAATTTAAAGCTTCATAGCAGACCAGCAGGTATGCCACATGAGACATTTTCAATCCTCCACCAATAAAACACAGGTAAACACTGTGTGTAATAGCCTTTCTCCCCCCACTACATAAAGGCGCTCATTATAATCTCCAGGTCCGTATTCTTTTCTTCACACACAGCCAAAGGCAGAATCTGACTTCTTGCATTTGATGAATGTTCTTGCTGGAGCAGGAAAGTAAAAAGCCAACTTGCAAACTCCCCAGGTGCTGGGAGGTGCAGTTCTCTACTTTGGACTGGACATTACTTCAGGGACTGAGCTGCCAGGTGTTTAATGAGCATGCCCATCAGTCACATTTCAACAGTCCTATGCAGGCAGCATTTGGTTTTGTCTTACATTTTACAGAAGGCCAGTAGTTTTCTAAGACCATACATTTGAAAACAAGAGGGGAACACTGAACCAGTTCCACAAGATGGTATCTCTCCCCCTGATCAGGTGTGTGATTAATATACAGCAGGTGAGAAAGTGAGCCCCAAGAGGGTGATGAGGGAAGACTAATGCTACTTTTACATCATGGTTAACCCATAACAAGAATACATTTAAGCCTGTATATTTGATGAGCCTTTTCAATTATACATTTATTCAGCTACAGATTGATTTTAAAATGTTTCAAGGACAAGTGGTTCTTCTAATCAGTTCCACCACAAAACTGGATACTGTTTACATACTATAACTGCAGGCATCCTTGACTTCTGTAGATTTGCATTCCACAGATCTCTGTTGCTTTTTTCTTCTAGTACTGTTATGACATTATAGAAGCAGAAGAGACGTCTGCCAGCATTAGTGATCCTTTCCCCCTCCCTCCCCCCCCTTATTTTTAATGTTGCTCTCTGTTCTGTGTGTTCCTGACATGCACACAATTTGTTAGAAACATGCTCACTAATTGGTGTTATTTGTTTGCTCTGCTGTAGGGTGTACTGTGAGAATGTACACTTTAGAGAGAAAAAGGAAATCAATGACTTCCTAGCAATCTGTGCACCATTTTCAGATATCTTCCACCTTACATCCAATTCAACATCCCAGAGGAGTCAAGAAACTGGGAGAAAAATCAGTGAAAATAATGTTACTAACGCAACACTATATGTTACATATATTATGTGCTCGTAATATGTATATAGAAAGAGTTTTATATATGCACATACTTAGCTCCTCTTCCTTCCAGGAGAACCCCAGCATGGTGGCAAATTCCTGCAACTGGTTTTGCCAGTGTCATAGTGGGGTTTGGAGCAGCCCAAATCCCCAGTATGAGACAGCACCTGCAGCAGGATGTCTGAAGACAGAGGGCAGAACTTGAGATAAAAATCAATAAAAGGCAAAATGGTGCTTCTTGGATTTCCAGCTGAGCCAGATCAGGTGAGATCTGCAAGAACATATTTGTGTTTCCAATTTCAGCTTCTGTAAGTGATAAGTTTCTGTTTTCTGTGACACTCGAATAATAAACACTGTGTCTCAGTTTTCCACACTGGGGCATTGGGTTAGCTCTGACTCAGAAGGCAAAAAAATCCTCCTATTCGGTACCGAACATCAAACCCTACAACTCTCAGCACCTCTTAGTCACAAGGGAAAGAACTTCTGAAGAGTTGTATTACTTATTTCAGCAACCAGCAGCAGAATAGACAGGACAGTTTGAGGTTTTGCCTGTAAATTGATCTGAGCTGATTGCTTTTAGGGCTGTAGCTAATTAGGAAATCTAGAAAGCTCTGATACTAATCTACTAACCCCAAGAGAAAATCATGGCAAGAGCAGATATTACCGTAATCAACACCCCTTTTGCATGCAGCTTTTGCATGATTGCTGCTGGTTATGAAGAGCAAAGCAGTCAGCCCTGAGCTGCTAGTGTCTGCCTCGCACAGGTAAGAACACGGAACGGCAGATGGAAACCTTCCCCACCCCTTTTTCAGGCGCAATGGGCTTAATTGTTTGTCCGGCAGGTGGAACCCTCCTACTTCTTTTTCTCCTAGGGATTCACTCGCTCTAAAGCAAAGGCAAGGCAAAGCCACCACCGTCCTTGTGCGGGTGGGGCAGCCCCGGTTCCCCCAATCCCCTGCTCTCTCCTCCTCTCTCCTCCCACCATCACCGGGAAGGACCTTTAAGAAAAAAAGGGAAATAAAGTTGTTTCCCGTGGGCTTCCCTTGTTGCAAGTGAAACTCTGAGATACTATAAGAATACAATGAGCCGTTCAGCTCTTCTGACAAATGTGTGTTTGGTTTCCCTCCTGTCTGCAGATAAGGAGGTCATTTATGAAGCTGTATGTTATGAGCCAGAAAGGAGTCACAGTGTCCACATCAGTGTTTTCCCAGCTTAGCTACATGCTTCTCAGGCATCTTCCAACAAACAAGACAGAGCCTCCTGAGGTCCCACAACAGGGGATGCTTCAGCTAGTCAAATCGGGAGATGCCGCAGGGTGCACAGCAGCTGGGCGCTGCACTTCTGAGCACGCAGTCCCCACCAAACATCACATCCCCATCCACAAACACAGGGGTTCCTGCTGTGCAAGACGAGATGCTGGCCACGGCCAGAGGGTGAGGCTGAGGAGGTATTTCTGAAACGTGGTATTGCGTGTCAGCAGAGGGCTGACAGCTCTGCACGCTGAGAATATAAAGTTAAGGCCTGGCTAGGGAGGGACACAAGACAGGAACCACAAGGGGACAGCCACCCTCACCACCTACCTCACCTCTCCATCAACCCCTTTTTTCACCAATGCAGAATGAAACTTGGTTACTTGCTGCTATCTCTGAATTTTATTGTGATTCAAGGAGTATCTGGCCAAAGAGCTCTAGGACACTGATTAGAGCTTTATCCTTTAAAGCCTGAGCATTCAACACCTTTCACACAAAGCTGCTTATTTAAGCACAGCTTTATACAACTGTTTTTTTCAGTATTGTTCCTTTATTATTACTTTGCTTTCTCACTCTCTTTTTCCATATTCCATGCAGGGAGTGAGTCATTCTTCTCCCTCAAACACATCACATTATCAGAATATTCTTTCTGCTTGTCACTACAAAATTATTTGGTCCATTAATATAAAATAATAAGCAACATTCTCGCTTGATGTTTTTGCCTGACAATTTTTAATTGTTACCTCTGCTGAGGCCTTTCTTCAGTCAAGGTAATTTTTTTTTTTTTTAACTTTTAATATAAATCAGTCTCTCTTACCTCTAGAGTCATTTTAACCATGTGTAACCAACAAGGCCCAGAGCCAAAAAAGTCATGTGGAAAGGGAGTTGCTGCTTCCCAGGATCTAATATATGTCTTCACATCCCCTCTTTCCCCTCTATCAAGCTGCATGTTCTACCAGCCTTTTCTTTTTAAGCTATATTGCATTGCAAATACCTACCTGTACATCCTCTTTGCTTTCAGCATTACTGCACCAGAGGTTTTTCCTTCCCATTGCATACATATGTGTCAATTTAATTTTTCTCTGGATGTATTAGCTTCATGTTTCCAAGTTCAGCATCTATCCTTCCCCAAGAGTACTTGTAACTGCTTCTTTCCCCAGCCTCCTTTCTGTGAAGCTCTATCACTCCTAAGGGCTTCACTGTTTAATGCTCCTATGCCTCTTCTTCTATTTACTTTTCTTCTCTGAGAAGAAGTCATTTCCTGGCTTGCCTCAAAAGAATAGATGATGTAAAGAATGAGAAAAACAAGTTTGAATCTCTTTCAGATTTTTTGCTTCATTATTCATCGTTCTTCAGGAATTAACTATTTTTAGATATTGAAGTTCGGATAGCCTCCACAACTACAGTTAACCACATACCATATAGAAGTGTGCTTTATATAGTCTTACATCAAAATTCTAGTTTTCTCTTTAAATGTTAGTTTACTATGATTTTTTTTTTTGCTTAGTCACTGCAAATTATTTTATATTTTATTATAGTAGTCTCTTGTTTATACCTTGCTACAGAGTTGTTTATGTTTTCTCATAAAATAAACAGGGTATGCAGGACACCTAACTTCATACTTCCCGACAATCTTCCATTTTGTTTTTCCCATATTTTTTCTTTTTTCTTTTTTTAATTTAAAATCTGTAATAATAATGCTAGATGTTCATCATTGGGTTACAGCTAAGTTTTTTTCACCTCCAGTCTCTGATCTTTTCTGACTGACTAATGACTGGACCAAAATTCCCACTGTATTCCAGGAGAGAGTCTTAAGAAACTCACATCACCAATATTACTCAATTGCAAAGGTATTTTTTTGTGGAAAAATATATATTCACATTTGTATATTCAATTAAATATAATGTGTATTTCATTGGAGGGGGGAAGTATATTCAAGTCATGCAAGAGTTGTATCATCATTAATCTGAAAGTATTAAGTTCCAGGGAGCCAGAAAATCTCCACTAACCTCTACTCCAAATGACCACAAGTTTCTGAGTATGACTACAGCCAGGTCTCCTGTCTACTTGGCTTCCAGTTGTTTGTTGCTGCAGCCAGCTCTGACTCTCTATTATTTTCTTCTGGCATTTCTGTGAGTTTTGAACTTGTAAAAGGTCTCTAATTGGCAGCATCAGAAATGGGACATCTGTATTTATTCATGTAACAAGCCTAGCACGAGTAGTAGGATCAATACTGCTCTGATGCTGGCTTTGCTACAGAAAGAATGGGTCTGGTCCCTCACTTCTATGCCAGTATATAAATCATTTCAACTCCAGAGGGAGATGCACCATTGTAAACAAACAAAAAGCAGAGCCCACTACCACAAAAGCTAAATATACCCTTACAAGATTTCATTAAAGTAATGGTGTTGCTGCTGAAGCTGAAGTCACTTGCCAAGGAAAGAGAGAGCCACATCTGACATACAGCAGATGCATTGTTTTGGTTATGGGCACAAGAATAGACAGTTGTATAAAGAAATATCTGTAATGTGTCAGCTTCACTGTGGTAACTGCTTGTGTTTACCATGAGATAACTGAGTGGCAGCTTATCCCTGAGTGAAAGGGAGATAGAGCTGCTCCATCTTTACCAGTGAGGCAGGACATGCCAATAAGCAATAGCAGTGGAACAGCTAATAAATCCACTCCCTCCTGAATGTGATGTCCATGCCTGTAAAGATTTTCTGAGGTGCGTACAAAGTCCTTGTTGACCAGGATGTATGAGAGTCTAAGCTGTACTGGAAGTGAGTGCCCATCTTCAATAGCCAGTCCTGGATATAGTTTTGTTCTGAGGTCAGTGAAGATTTACACTGAGAACGTCAGCTCATTCCTAGCAGCCACACAACATTTGCAACATGTTAATACCTTCTGCATACGTTAGTCTGAATTGTGAATTGGAAGCAAAACAATTTTCCCAGATTATCCCTTGCTCTTGACTAGCCTGTTTTGCTGTAAATAACTGTTTTCTGTGGTTAGGTTTGGAGGAAGGGGACAAAGTGAATAGTGTTGTTCTGTTCTTTTTGCCTGCCCCTCTGTGGATATAGAACATGTTCAGTGAGATCCAAACCCATTATTCATGGAGACAGTGGAAACCTGGGCTTGTGGTGAGTAAAGCTTGAGAGCTCACTGGAGGTGCTTGTGCACAGCAACCAAGAGGTCTGGGCACTGATGACACAACTGCAGAAACACTAGCAGTATCGATGACTTCTGATCTGACCGGGGAGGAAGCTGATCTACTTTCTGTGCCATGTTTGCACATATATTAATTACCTCACCACTGGAGATTTTGCTCTGTATCCCAGAGAGAAACACCCCTTGGAAACAGTGTTTGTTGCTACTGCAGCCATTACAGTAAACACCCACTCCCAGAAGTGGAGACCTAAGCAGGTCCAGACTCCCTGGCTGCTCAACCCAGCCACACCAACATTCAAGCACTGTTGGGAATAGCTGGACTGCAGCTTCGTAAGACATCAGTGTTTTGCTGTTTGGAAGCATGACTAGTGAAGGAAATACAACCTCCCTGGATTGAAAACTTTCCGGTGTGGACATGCTTCTTGTGTTTTTAGAGTGCTGTTGCTGTTGTGGCCCTTGCCCAGTGATTAATACTGAATAAAGGGTTGTGCTGATGACCCTGTGGGGTAACCTGTTGAAGTCGCCAGGCTGGTTGTGCCTCTGTTATTTCTGTCCAGCCAAATATGCATTTCTATCCTCTCCAATGCAGATTAATAGAAGGATGCTTGTAACCTAGTAGAGATTAATTTCCCTGCACTAACTAGGTTGCATGCACTACCAAAGCTAACCATGTTCTAAGCTTCATAACATTTTACAAAACAGGGCCAGAATTTGTTGCATGCTTTCCATTTCAAAATGACTGTAGTAAAAGTGCAACAAGAGCTGCCTATAAGAAAAACCCTACAATCTTTATATATGTCAGTCTTGGTTTTTCCAGTATCCTCCTCTGTTTTTCCCACAAGAAAGGCATCATATAGTATGTCTGTATGACCTGGTTATCCCAGTACCAGATGGGATAAAGGGCTTAAAAACCTGGTCTTATTTCTCACAGTGCTTCTTCTAGATAAAAGGCCTGAGGAAGGAGTTAAAATTATACCCCTCTTCTCTCTGCTGTCCTTGAATGAGCCATAGAATCTGTGTCAGGGTATCTCTGACCACTGGTAAAAGAATTTAAAGAGTGAACTTCCCATCCGTGCCCCCTTGCATGCATTCAAGGAAAGGAAGTCCTGTTTCCATGAGGAGAAATGACAAGTGTTTTCTTTGCTCACCAGCTCTGCTGAAGGTCATCACTGTGTGACACTGGAGGAACAGCTCCCCTTCCCTGAGCTGCAGGGGTTGCTTGGTGAGTAATTGCCTTTGCTAATTCTGGGCTTTTCACGCTCAGGCAGATATCATATGCTTGGCTGTAATCTTTATTAGACTCAAGTGGCTCTTCTCACACAAAAGGTCTGGAATCACAGTACCTTTAAACTTTTTTCTTTTCCTACTTCTGGAGGAGTTTGAGATGCAACCGAATGTAATGGTACCCTGTGTTCCTCAGTTCCACCTTGTCCCCAGGCTCAGCACTGTAAATGCATAGCTGACATCTGCAGACATCAACCTGCAACATCACTTCCACATAATATAGCATACAAAAGCCAGTCTGTCAGACTCACAGAAATCATCTTTGGGGTCCAAAATGCAAGCTAGCAACAAGATGAAAGGATCCATGATAGCATCTCCAGTTGCACCTGTTTGCTTCCAGTGCCTCTTCATTGCTGCACCATGCAGGGCCTTAACAGCAAGTGTTTGTGTGAAATCCAAGGGTATTATCTCAGAGATTTTATGGAAATGTATCACAATCACAATATAACTCCCAAAGAGTATGCCTGAAACACAGAAATATTCTTAAATAAAATGGACAGACATAAAAGTAATCACGTCAGTACAATCATTCTACCCCTCCTCTGTTTTAATTAAATTTCAGTACTTCAGAGCAAACATCAAATGATTTTTATTACTCAGTACTGTTTACTTGCAGGAAACTGTCATTTCTAAAAAAAATCTAACACCCAATGCTCTATCTTAAAATACACCATAATATCAGTATTCTTCAGTCCAAATTTGGCTTTTTATCATGAATACAAGACAAAATAGACTGGACAGCAAGGTTCAGAAATCAACTTTTATAAGAAATGTCAACAAGTGAAACATTTTGAAAGCCTAGATGTCATTGACTGATTAGATAGACAAGATTTGTACCTGAAAAAAAGAATTCTGAGTCAGCTTTGCCTTTCTATGACAAAAAATGGTGGCTACAATGGAGGTAGCTACAAAAAAAATACTTAATTTTCCAGAAATCTGGGGAATTGTCAAAGCAGCTGAATTATCCCAGTGGAGTTTGGAAGGTACCTACATTTACCCTGCTGGGAGCTAATCAGAGCTCCTTTAACAGCTTCCCACATCCATTAATATAAAGCAGCTATTCAATCAGATCCAGTGTCACACACAAAACAGTTACACTTCTTGCCACCTCCAAGGTCTGAACCTCCACTCAGAAATCATTTGATAATACTGAGGCACTCATTCTCACCTATGTTGAGCATCACACATCCCTGATAGGAAAGCAGCAAGGATTTTCGGTGGTACTCTGCTGATGACATCACACCTATTAACAGGCAGGCAGCTCTCTAATGGCGTGTCAGTACATAAAGTAACTCCACAGCCTACTCAGGGAAGATGGTGGTAGGAAAGGGATAGGGAGCTCATCTGCTTTGAGGCAAAGGCATCTCTGCTTGGGGAGGTGGGAGTTGTGCCAAGGACGGGGGAAGCTGTACTACCAAGGGCAGGAAAATAAAATAGGGAGCGTATGGCCATGGGGGCAGAGGGAAGTGATAGTGCTGGAGCCACCGCAGAGCGACAGGCAGGCAGGGAAGTGGCTCTCCCATCGAGCTCTCCTCTGCGTCTCCATCCCTCTGCTGCTGAACAAAGCTTTCCCAAACAATTCCTATTACCACCTGGTGATTTATAGTCATCTCTCTCTCAGATGAGCCAAAACACGTCTCTTCTGATGGACTGTGTTCTGCAAAGCATGAGGTTTTACAATACAGCTGTTATGTGTTATCTCAAGAAGTAAATGTGAGAATATTTAGGTTATTTTAATACAACAAATATATTTCCCCAGATGCTCTTGACAGAACATGTTTCTAATGGGAGTGTGTTCAGCTTTCTACAATAAAATGCCTTTAGAAAAGAGAAAATATTAAAAAGCTCAAGAATCAAAGGTGTTTTTTAAAAGTAAAACAAGCTTTCAACAGCATCTGTGATTCTTTCTTTTGACAGCTGCTCAAAAATCTACATTACAATATTGCTCATTAGCTCCTTATTCTTAAACATGGCATTATCCAGGGGAGATGGGTCATATTAGCTGGGTAGGTTTAGCACAGCAAAGGAAAGTAAGCAATGTCAGACTTGGGCAGGCATCTTGTATGCTAATGGTTGAATATAAACCCCGCTGATGGGCTGGAAGCTGAGTCAAACATTTAATAACACAACTTCTAACACTCAGGTGTTGGATGAAAACTTTGCTCTCTTTATTTCAAAGGTTATATGAGCATCCTCCTTAAATGTCCATAAGGCCATTTCCATCTGTACAGCTTGTTTACTGGGAAGTGCTAATAGATGCCAGGAAGCCAGGCCATTTGCTGTGAAATGCATCTCCTTATCATGCTTTCTTAAACTGGGATTAAACACATTACCACAATGAATTCCAGGATATATAACCTGGTGCATGTTCCTATTGATTCTGAGTCTCACTGAAATGAAGGAAGCATATTTCATTGTGAAGCATAAGGTATCTCAAAAGAATTTGAGAATCACCAAGTATATCTTAACCACTTTAGAGCAAATGCTTTCTTGACAGTCCATTTTAGAAATGGGCCGTTTTCACATTTCTGTGTGATGGAGCAATTACAACTTGCCATTTTTTTGTGATCCGCAGTCACTTGAGCCTTCCTGCCACAATCACCAGGTTAGTTTTCTTGACTAAGAAATGCTTCTGATATTATGTGCTGAAAAACTATTTTCAACACAGTTGGCAATTGCTATTAATAACACACCTTTACTGACCATCTTTAACAATCTTTGCCAGCTGCCTTCATGGTATTTTGTCATGTGTCTTATCAACATGCAGACTACTTCTCCCGCTCTACACAACTCTTCTTTTATCAAAGAACTGAATCTAAAGGACAGGCATTCCGGCTCTCTGCCAGCTAAATTCCCTTTTCACAATGTTTTTTCCTAGTGAAATGAGGCTACTATTTAACTTAATCTGAGATCTGTAATAGTTTCATGGTTTAGAAAGTGTATCTAGAATAACAATATCTAGCTACTAATATGAATCAATAGCTTTCTTTGAAATGTATATATGTGCTATTAAAAAAAAATAATTCTCAAGAGTTTAGTAGAAAGTACAGTAAATATATATGTATGTATGTATGTTTGTATATATTTCATGGCAACTAGAAAACTATTTTAATTGGAAAACAGCTTAACATTTCTCAAGTTTCAAGGTAATGTTCTTAAAATTAACTTCTCTATTGGACTATCTTGCAATAAAGTCTAGGCTGCACTGAAAACAATGACAAAATTGACACTGAATTCAGTAGAGAAAATATATCAATCTTTAATTTTTAACTGTATATACTGAGGTACACAAAATGGAAAAAAAGAAAACAGAAGAATTAAAATTATAAACTAACTGAAAGTCATATAGACTTTTTCTACATTGAATTGTCATATAGGCTATATTGAATGTCACTGTCAATAGTGTTTATTGAATGTCATGTAGATATTCAATACAGCTGCAAAAAGAAAAGCACCATTCTGACAAATATTAAAACAAGATTACAGACTCTGAGATACTGAAGTAATCCACGTGAAAGACTCAGCTCTGATAATAGTAACCGCACTGGAGTATTGCATTTTGCTTAAGTGCACAATTTTGAGGAAGATAAGCACTCAACAAAGAGAGAAAGGCAGAGAATGACTAAAGGCCATATGACTTTACCTATGAGGAAAACAAGTGTAAATTAAAATAATTATAAAAGGAGAATGTGATGACCAGTTTACAGTACATAAAAAGTGGTCTTAGGAAGGAAGAACATCCTCTTCAATGGTGGGCAGTAATGTGCTGAAATAACAATAATTGTTTAGACATTAGATAACAGATTCTAATGGTAGAGACAAAGCCTGGAATAGATTGCTTGGAGAGGCTGTCAAATCACTGGCAAATCTTTGGTCAGACATTGCCCAGATATTTTTCAGGGGAGATCTAGGTATAAATAATCCTAGTTTTCAGGAGGGCATGGAATGGAATGCCACATTTTTCCCTATGAGTCTATGTTCTTAATTTTAAACATAATCTTAACATCTGCTATCTTCAGTGGGTCTTCAGATTATACTAAAATAGTTTGCTGAACTGAGACAAACCTTGAAATAGTAAAATAAATTTTGAAACCTACAGATGCCAGGCATTCAATATCAAAGAGTATTTTTGAAGATTTCCTGCTCAATACAAATTTCAGGTGCCACTAAAGGAATTAGTTGATCAGCTGCTACCAAGTTTTACCAGATCTGTGTATTGAACATCCTCTGGACAAATCAGATTTAAGAGGCACTTAAACATATTTAAAGATTTTTTTGTAAAGAGCAATTCCCACCAATTCAGAAGCAAAAGGCTAAACCACAATGGAAAACAAACTAAATGGCACCTTGGAGTGCCTTCTTGTAAACACATCTTTACAAATAAGAATACACTATAATCTTTATATTCTTGCTTCTACTGCTGGCTACTTGCTCCTGATATCTTCATGTGCTGCAGGAAAGCCTGCGTTTCCCAGGCTGTATTCATATCTTGAACAGAGATAGGGCTTCATCTCAAAACTTTGGTTTGATAACTTCACCATTACTAAACTGTGTACTAAGAACTCTGCTCACATTTACAAATCTCACACTGAGGAATAGGATTACGGGTTTTGTTTAGTATTTTTGTATTTTATAGTAATGGATAAAAGTCTTTCGATATGCAAACCTATCTGATAAAAATAATCTCTTGATTAATATCTCCCCTACAAATTTATTTGCATCTCAGATTTTGAGAATGGTGTGTACGTAATCATTTGTGTTACTGCCACACCATCTGTTTGCTCAATTGATTGCCTTGTTATTGTTTTTCTGTCTGCTCATCTATAAAAGTGAAATTACCTTGAAAAAACCTTCTCTTTTCTGCCTGTTTTCTCAGATCATTTAACCATGAACTACGCTTTCCATGTAGCCCCTTCAAAAGAGATGAAAAAGGGAAAAAATAAGGGAGGAGGGGCAGAAAACTGAAAAGTCAGTGTCAGATCTGTATGAAGCAAGTTTCTTGCTGACAGGAATTTTGCTTGGTCTTTCCAAAGAGCATTGTGTTCATGGTTACATACATTTCATTCTTTCTATGGGTCATACTTCAGTGATTCCTTACCTCAGTTTACCTTTCTTTCAACCTGGAAAAGCTGGGATTTTATTTCTCTTTAGGGGAAAAGAAAAATAAAACAAAACTATATTTTTATTATAGTTACCATTACAATGCACTGAAAATTACAAAAAGAGATTAAATCATTCAACTCCCACTTCTTTTACCTTTTTATTAAATATATTATTTACAATACTATTGCGACCTTATTCCTGAATAACCAAAACTGTGTGCAACAGACTGCAGTGAGGGCTTTCTTGAACACTGCTACTGGTTTTGCGCTGGATTGTAGCCCAGATCACATGCCTGCTCGGGGTACACTCATAGTTTGGTCTCACTTCCATACACCACAATTTGGGATGCTGGGGCCAGCGGTTGCTAAATACCCTTCCTACTGACCAAAAGAATGGGCAAGAGATTGGCACATCCTTGATACCAACTATCCAGGCATGTTATTTCTTCTTTTTAACTTTCCTGATAGCATATGGGAGTAAAGCCAGGACAAAGTAGAAGCATGCCTGTTTGAGGGATTCCTTCCCTTTGCTGTGCCCCATGGTGACACTCTTGCATCTGCCCTCACCCGGGCAGCTTGCATGTTCACTGTTTGACATGCAAGGCTTAAACAAGTAATAATTATTCAGATCCCTGAGTGGCAACATGTTAGTCTGTAAAATATCTATGACACTAAGTTGTAAATGACACTTGAACAGTACATTGTGCTGTGGGTAGTATTTAGCAAAACCATAAATAAACAGCTAACTTTTTTTTTTAAATGCGCCTGTCACCTACATAGCGCACTGGTATAGGGTTATATAATATCATTTTAATCCATCAAGTCAGTGTCCCAGGTTGCAGGTCCTGACACATAAAATAAGAATATTTCTGTGGTCTGTGACTCTTCCCTCTGTGCACATGAACTAGGAATAAATAAAATGAGGAACAAAGCAGGAGGGGGATGGCCCCTCAGCATAGGCTGGCTATTGAAGAGTGGGATGCAGTCTCGACATAAGATTGTCACAGTTTCCCCTGAAGCAATGTAGAAGCAGAGAACCAAAATGTGGCCATTGCTTTTTTTTGGTCTGCTGTTATTACA
>NW_010242518.1:1971-2602 GCF_000690775.1 Eurypyga helias | reverse complement strand
CCCCCGTATGCAGCTTCCAGGCTCATCCCTCCCGGCCCACATCCTGCAGGAGAGGCACATCCTGCTCGGCAGCATCCCCCCGAGTGGGGAGCCAGGGCCCCGGGCGGACCTCCCCCCCCCAGCTCACCAGGTTCTGGATCTCGTGGAAGATGACGGCGCGGTACTGGCGGAGGATTTTGGCGATGCCGCACCTCTTGCCTCTGCTGAGCACGGCGAGGAGCAGGAGGAGCAGAACAGCGCAGGAGAGCGCTCGGGGGAGAATCTGCACGGGGAAGGGCCCGGTGTCAGCCGGGGGGAAGAAGCCAGGGATGGAGGGATACTCTGGGTTTTGCCTCACAACAAACCCCCATCAGACCTGTCCCCGTCCCTGAAGACAGAGCGTGTGCGGGAGGGGACTCAACCACGTCCTCCCATCCCGGAGGACATCCTCCCAGCTGATCCATCTCCCCTTGGAGCAAAGCCCTCGAGGAACCGCTCCAGCTCCAGCTCAGTCCGGGCGGCGCTGCCCACGGCACCCACTGACCTCCCTCCGACGCCAGCAGCCGGACACGCGGCACAGAGCGTGCCAGGGATTTCTGTAACTCTGCAGGGTCTGTCCCCAAACCCTCCGTCCCCCAGTGCCCCCCCAGTT
>NW_010242518.1:0-1870 GCF_000690775.1 Eurypyga helias | reverse complement strand
CCCGGTTCCCCACCAGCCAATCTCCACGGCTCAACGGGAGCACTTCCAGGGAAGGATGCTCCCTGCACCTCCACAAACCCTGTGGGAGTTTCTCCAGCTCCCACGCAGCCCCTGCTCATCCCAGGCTCACGTCCCCTCATGCCAGAGCCAGCCAGAAGCAGCTCAAGCGCCTGCTCTTTCCAGCACGTCCGGGCTGCCTCCGAGTCTCCCGGCTCCAAGCCTTCCCGGCAGCCCTGAGCCAGCCCCAGCAAAGCGGGGAAACCCAGAGCCGGGAGGAGGGATGGGAGCTGGGGCTTTGAAGCAAAGCCAGCGCAGCCTCAGGTGACCAGGGCTGGGGACATTTGAGCAGACCCACGGCAGCGGGGCGAGGATGGGAAGCCCCACACACGCATGGCATCTGCCAGGACAGGAGCCTGACAGCTCCCCACATCTCTGAGAGATGGCACAGGGCTGCAGCCCCATCCTGGCATCGGGGTTATTTCTGTCAGCTCCCCTTTGCAGGAAAAGTGCCCCAAAAAATCCCCCTCCCTCTCCGGGCGTCAGGTCTGGGCAGGCAGAAAGCAGCTCAGCTCCTTCCCAACGTGCAACCCCCGGCTCGGCAGGTCCACGGCCACCTCTGCCTCTCCGGCTTGGCTTTCCGGTCGGAGAAGCCAGAAGGAAGAGATTCCCTGGGTGAAGGCCGAGCCCAGGCAGGCGCCATCCATCCCCGCCCTTCGGTGGGAACCTGGGGGGCTTTTTGTACAACCTGCTCCACCCTCCCTGCTCCAAACGGGCCAGTCCCGGTGCCGAAAGGCCGAGCAAAACTTTCCCCGCGCTCCCACGGCTCAGCTGGAGCGACGGGGGCTGAACACGAGGCGAGAGCTGACGTCTGGGGACCCAGGGACGCAGACGTCACCTCGGGGCAGAAGCACGTGTGAGGAGACGAGCAGAACCGCGTGTGACCAGCACAAACCCCGCTGGACTCTCCGGCATCCTCCGTCGCCGCATGCATTCCAGCAGAGCCGTGCCAGGGCCCGGGAAGGGCAGGGAAGAGCCTCCCGGTGCTGCCGGCTTCGCTCTCGGCGAACCCCCGGAGAGACCTCATCCGGCAGAGGGTAAATCCCCAGGGAAAGCAAAGTAGAGCGCCACTTCCATGAGGAAACCCTGTCCAAAGTCTAAGGGTTGCCCTCAGGAAGCCTCCTCCGCCGGGAAGACGAGGCCGTGCCATTTTACCATTAAACTGGGAATGATTTCCCTGAAGTGGCTTATTAAAACAACTGGGACCAAATTCCAGGAGAAAGCACCACCGCTCGCAGCATTTCCAGGCAGCCGAGCCTGGACGCGGGAGGAAGCGCGGCAGCTCGGGAGCAGCCGGACAGGAGCTGGGGGGGTGCCATGGGGCTTCCCACTGCCCCACAGAGAGCAGGGAAGCAGCAGTGCCCAGAGCGGGATGTGGGGAGGGATGAAGCCGGCAAACCCCCATCCTGGCTTTTGCTCCCCACCGTTTGGGATGGAGGAAGAGGAGCTCAGCGGGTGACCCGGGGTGACTCCTGCTCCCCCTGCTCCCATTCCCGGGGCAGCTCTGGGATTCCGCAAATCCCAGACGGGCAGAGCCTCCGCGCCTGGCAGGGGAAGCTAATCTCCTGCTCGGCTCTAATCCTCGGGCAAACACGAGGAGATAAGGGGAATCACCCTTGATAGAGCACCCCCGGCTCCCATTCCCGGGGCAGCTCTGGGATTCCGCAAATCCCAGACGGGCAGAGCCTCCGCGCCTGGCAGGGGAAGCTAATCTCCTGCTCGGCTCTAATCCTCGGGCAAACACGAGGAGATAAGGGGAATCACCCTTGATAGAGCAGCTCCCGGCAGCGCTCGTGCCGCCCGGCCAGGAGCC
>NW_010242517.1:0-20445 GCF_000690775.1 Eurypyga helias | reverse complement strand
GCCAGGCTGCCCCGCGGGCACCCACGGGGGCACGGCTGCCTCTGCCAGTCATCAGGATTTGCGGTAGCCCTTCAGGAAGAACTAAACAATGTGCTGTGGGAATGGGATCGGGTTTATCCAGGAACCTGTGCCTCTAACTTCCAACAGAGCACGCAAGAGATTCTGTTTTCTCTTGCTCGGCGTCTGGCAAGCACAAGGCTTCTGTGGTCTGGCCGTTGCCACCTGTGACATAAGTTTTCCCCTGTGAAAGGACTGGTTAAATTCTGCTTTATCAGCGTTACAGGATCGCAACAAATTCTCCCATTTGTTTCTGTAGTGGATGTAAACATGCGTATTACAGGATGGATATAAACACGTGTACTACTGGAGTGAGTGCTGCTTTGATAGAAGCTGTAGTCTCTTTTTTTTCTTCTCTGTTATCCCAGAGGGTTGCAGATTGTGTATGTTATTAAAAAAAAAATCAAATGCCAAAAACTGCATATACATAATTTTAGGAAGGCCTTCTGATGCCCTAGATTAACTAAGAGTAAACAAATTTAGTGAATATCTATCAATGACCTGCTTGGGTCTTGTCCTGGGACACCTGTGGAAAGCTGTCAATGAGATTTTATTTACTAATAGAAGAATTGCATAACAGCCATATGAACCCAGGTGAAGGAGCATTTGAGTAGACCAAGGCTTGATACGAGCTCAGGGCTGTCTTGAGTTGAAGCCAAGTTCAGCGCCAGTAAGTCACTCTGTAGTAGCAGACATCCGTCCTTCCAGTCTCTACAAATATTGGCCCTGTGCTATTCTCTTCCCACTTCCAAGGGTGCATCTGCTAGCAAAGCAATCAAATGTTACCTCCTTCCCTGGACCAAGGGAGGGGTAACATCAGCTGTGGAGAAGAGACTAGGCGGGAGACTGCTTTTCTCACGAAACAATGTCAGCATTTCACAAGAGGGTTCATTCGCTTGCTTCATCTCTTTTGTGTGTGTGTGTGTTCCCCACTATGTTACTCTTCTGCTCTTTGAAAAGGAGTTTGTGCGTCTGAGGGAGAAGCACTGCCTGGAGAAACATGAAAGCTAAGTTCTTGTGTGAGACGTTGGCAATTTCTAAATCCTACTGCAACAATACCCTAATCGCATTCCTTTTGAGAGCTGATTGTGGGCTAGTTCTTTTTCCACAGGGATAATGCTTGAAATAACTGCAAAGAAAAACCAAGCAAAACTAGAACAAATCAATTCAAAGCTTTAGTGCCTTGCTTAGCGGCAGAGATAGTAGACTACTGAAAATCCCAAGGTGGGAGCATAGCAATCCATGACATCATCTGGGGTTATAGATTCGAGTAGCTTACTGGCTCTCCTGCTGTGTGCTGCATGCCTGAGAAGCCTGTTCTCTTGCTTGCGTTCTTTTGAGATGCTGTCTAGGTGCCTGTGGATGAATGCACACGGGTGATGGCTCAAATAGAGGTACCTTCAACTTGTTTTCAGACTTGTCAGTCCTTGCAGCTTCTCACATTTTGAAGGTCATCTAATAATGTACTTTTAGGGTACAGAGGAAGCAGTGCAAATAGCTGTAATTCAGGTAATACATTAGAGCAGAGCTTATCGCTGTCATAACTGCCAGAGACAAATGTGAGTCTGGTGAAGTATGGAAGCAACCGAAGATCTCCACTGGTACTTATGACTAGCTGCTGGAACTTGCTGAGGGCTGCTGGAGTGGAATTACACAGCAGTGAGAGAAAGCATCCTTCCCGTGCATTGAGATCCAGAACAGGATGGCCAGTAGCACCTGGAGGTGATGGTGTTAGTCGTGTGCTGAACTTGAGACCACCTCTGTGGGACAGTGTCTCCAGCCTAAGGGTTAGTCCATTTGCCTGGGAAGTGTTAGATCTTCACTCAAGTCCTTCCTCTGCAGGCAGACCTTGAGTTTTAGATGAACGCTGTATTAACTTCCATATGTTTTCTAAAGCTATAGTCCCCTTTTGCTGTTGTGCGTAGAAGCCAGTGCTGGTATGCAGAATACTGTGAAACAAGACAGATGGGTTTTTCACCTTGATCTGTAGGGGAGGATGGGTAACGTGGGGAGCCAAGTTTGTTCAGTCATTACAACAGAAAAAGAATTTGTGCCCTGGTCTGACTATGACTCTGTAACTTCAGTAACTGAGGATGTTCCACTTGATTCCTCATAACTGCCTAGAGGCAGGAAGCTACTGCTGGGTATTGCAGATGCCTGGATTCCCAAAGGCACTGGGTCACCTTGTAATGTCTTTGAGGAGTTTGACACTGGAGTGCTTTCTGAGAATCTTGTTTACAAGGACTTGCCTGAGACACCAGCACAGTAACTCTGAGGGAGATCTGGAGATTCATAGGTCTCTAAAGGCTGGGAGAACTATCTTAAGCACTAGTTCTTCAGTATTTGTATGGTGCATAGTGCTGCTGCTATTGAATATAAGTTTCAACAGCCTGAATGAAATCAGGTAAAAATCACTTGATTATCACAAAGATGTAAGTGTTGATCTTGCTGATACTCTGCTGGTTTATAGCATTGATGCTCTTTCAGGAAAGAAAATACCCAAAATCCTAGTACTTTTTTTTTCTTTTTTTGAGGGTTGGAAACACACCCAACCCTCTTTTCATTTTTCATAGAATCATAGAATGGTTAGGGTTGGAAGGGACCTTAAAGATCATCTAGTTCCAACCCCCCTGCCACGGGCAGGGACACCTTGCACTAGACCAGGTTGCTCAAAGCCACATCCAGTCTGGCCTTGAAGACATCCAGGGATGGGTCATCCACAGCATCTCTGGTCAACCTGTGCCAGTGCCTCACTACCCTCTCTGTGAAGAATTTCTTCCTGACATCTAATCTAAACCTCCCTGATTTCAATTTATACCCATTACCCCTTTGGGTAATGTTTAAAAAGGTACTGCATTTTCATCAGCTAAAATATTTTCCCCACCCCAGAACTTGGCAGCTGAATAGGGGAATTGTGCTATCAGCACAGTCTCTGAAGGTATTTCTTGAGTACAGGAGTTTTCAGTAGGATATCCTTCCAAGACCTTTCAAAAGTATTAAGGGCAGAGTTTATGGGAGTGGGGCTTGGCAAGTGTCTTAGGGAAATTAAATTGATGTTCCTGTCTTCCTAAGTATTGTGATTGTTCTGCCTCAGGCTGTTTCAGAATATTCATCTGTAAAGTCATGGATATGTCTCTTCATCAATTTAACCTTCCATCTGTACAGGTTGTCATGTTTGCTGGTTCTGAAGAACATCTAGTTGAGTAATTGATACAGAATATTAGAGAGGGAGTAAGTGTAAAAAAGCACTAGCTGTTGTTATTGATATGGGTTTCTCACTTAAGAACTGGCATTTCACAAGTGGGATGCTGCGTCATTTTTCTTTATTTCTAGCTGTGGCTGGATACTTCAGACCTGTTGGTCTAAACATTGGACATGGAAAAGTCTTCAAGACTGCAATGTATCTTCTGTATGATCAAACCAGAGAATATGGCCTCACATTTGAGGGGTATGCAAGGGAGGGGTGTCCTTTTTGTTTTAGAGATGGGGAAAATTGAAAGTGTAGAAAGACAGCAGTATGTCCTTGTCCATGCAGCAAGTCTTGTCTCTTATTGTGCTCTTCAGTGAGCTGGATGTGCATTGACAGATGCTTCCAGACAAAAGAACTGGAGTAGGAACAGAGTAAAGTTGTGTGTAATAGGTGAAGGACAAATTTGCCTGGACTTCGCTTGAGCTAGGATTTTGCCTGGAGTGCTGTCTACCACGCCAAATAAACAAATCGGGGCAATGTCACATTTTGGTTTTTCTCTAATCTTCTGTAATTCACGCTCTCTAAGGCCTTGTTGATGCAAGCATTGGCCTAGCTGTCTAGAACTGATCTTGAAAACACTGTTTAACAAATTGCATGTATCCCAACATCGACAGTCTTGCCTGGTTATGTACTGATTGTATAACATTTACAGAGGCCCGTACTGCTTCAGCTGAACCCATTAAAAAATTAATGCTTGCAAATTGTGAATGTGGAAAGGAAGTATAGGAGTAGAGAGTTGATGCAAAGCATTCTGGAGGGAGGAGCGATAGCTCTAGATCTGTAAGTGATGCAATATCTATGGAGCTCTAACTTTGGGACTCATGCTTAAATTTCTGTAGTTCAGCACATCCTTGCCAGTGATTTGTGAACAGATAGAGGGATTGTACTAAGTTACCCAAGGCCCTTGCTATCTCTTATGTCTGATTCTGTTTAGAGTGGGATTAACTGTATATAAATCACTCCTACTCTTCTGTAGTACTTGGGCTTCTCAGTGCATTTTTCAGTGTACTTTCATTAGTAAGTTATAATAGATTAATCCAGCCAAGAATTATTTGTCTTTATAGGTGACATTAAGTTTAAAAAAAATTCTATCCCATTTGACTTTTCCTGTGATAGGAGGATGGGTTACTCAAGATGGAAAAACTGAGCTGTGCTGGGGAAATGTTCTGATTGCTTTTGGTCACATACATGCTTCTCTGCTTTGGCCTGGGAAACAGAGAGAAGAATATACTCAACTGGATGGGAATAAGTTAGTCAGAGATGAAGTGTTGGTTGAATTTTTTTGAGGTCAGATTGAGCTTGCTTCATTTATATGCAAGCATCCAAAGAGGCTGGACAATGGCTAATGCCTCCAGGTGGTCCTGTGACTGGTCACGCTAAGGAGACGCTTGGGTTTGGGCATGTTGTTGGTATTGGGTAGTAGCTCAGAGCAGCTCAGGCATGCAAAGAGTTTGAAAAGTTGGGTACTGAAGGTGGGCAGCAGAGCAGAGGCTAGTAGGGTGGATGCCTCTGTCTGCTCTGCAGTGCGGGTTGCCACAAAGGCATTTGTGCTTCTGGGGCAGAGCAGGGCTTCTGATTTAGAAAGTGATCATCCAGAGAACAAATGCTGGTGGTGTGCTTTGGGAGAGGACGCTTCTGGGGCCTCTTATTTTCCCCTGTGAGCATGGGTGTATTCACACAAAGGAGGTGTATGGCAGCAGTGGTGTTCTTCCAGACCCCTTTTTCTTTTTTTTTTTCCTCTTTATGTTGCCAGATCTTGTATGGAGTCTCTAGTTCTTTCCTGTAAACTCACAAGGTTAAAATTTTTTGAAGTATTTCTGGGAGGGGAAGGGGAAGTTAGTTGACAACATGAATCACGCTTTGCTGCAGAGAAGCACTCTTTGAGATGGAGGCTTCTCAGGGTGTTCTGAAAGAGATGCAAGATTTTTGACACCTATGTTAGTTTAATTCAGCATTTACCAATAAAGAGTATCTGTCATTGGCATGAACAGTGTGCACAGTGTGTGGTTTTACTGTGAATTTCTAGTTTTACTTAGTAAAACTAAGGCTGTTTTATTTTTGCATCGCTGGATCTTTGGCCATTCAAGAAGTTAATTGTAACATTGTTTGAAAGGCCTTGCTCTGATTTTAATGCAATTTAATGAAAGGGGGGAAAATGTCAGTATTGTTTACAGTGGTTTGCATGAATCTCACTGTAAATCTGTGGGGAAGATTAGGATAATCTGTTTCCTACACTTAAACCTGAAGGTTGTATTGTGTATTAAAACAGTTTCAATGAAATTGTTGAGGCCAGAGATTGCCACCGTTTCAATGTCTCTTGTTATAACTAGATAGGCTTACCACTAACCTAAAGATGGTTTTTATGGTGTGTATTCCTGAAAGCTGTTTCTTAACATTAAGTTGAAGGAAGATGAGATACAGGACTAGATATTTAATTTTGGAGCTCATGGTTAAAAGCATGTGATCCGCATTAGCTGTTGAGAATCCCTAGAGTTAAGCACTTTTCTGCTGCTAAATTGCTGCAGCTACAAAAGGACAGCACTCAGAATTTATTCTGACATTTGTTCTGAAGTGGGGAAATGCCACTGTTAGTAGAGATTGCTTCTTGTTAATACCTGTGATTCATTGCAGAGATACTGTTTTGAAGTGTCTTGATGTTCCCTAGTGAATTTCTAGTAGTCATTTCCTATCTTGTAAAACAGGAGTGTATTAATGGTGCTTCCTTTATCCCCCCTCTGGCAAATGAACAGTTGTCATAAAGCTCTGCTGAATCAGGATGCTGACCTCTTTTTGCATCAATTCCAATAATTACACCCTTTGAGAGGTGACTTCCTCCTTTAAACAGTGCCAAGAAAAGGCAGTCCTTACTGCTTCGTGGGTTTTTTATCTCTGCAGCTGAAGGATTATGGGCATTATAATGCACAAGCTGTGATCTTAATGTTTGTGTTTAACAATCTCTTATGGAAAAAATACAGATGTGACACGCTAAACTTGGGAATGCCATTTTTTTTGTGCTTGTGCATGCTTTTTTGATTATGCTGAGGACTTGAGTTTCACATTCAGTGTATAAAATGCACTTACGCAAGAGGTGAAGTATCCTGTGGGAAAAATAAGTTGGCTCCTAATAGCTCACCTCCCTTCTTCCTTCCTCAAAAGGGGGAAAAGTGACATATTAGGAGTGCTTGCAGAGCTTGTTAATTAGACTGTATTACAAGTCCCTCACAGAAGTGAGTCCAGCTTTGCAGCTGTTCTGTCCATATACCTACAAGGATGTCATCTCCCCCTTAGCCCTTTGTACTCAATTGTAGTTGAGTACTTTATCTTCCATGGGAGCTATAACAAATATTTCGTTCATGGGAGCCAGAAAAGCTGAGGGGGTGGGAAGGGGAAAGAAAGCCTATAGCACACAGTTCTTTGGCAATCTGTATGTGGTGAAAGATTTCTTGTTTTCGATTCTCCATGCACAGGCTTTTTTAGTATTTTATTAACTTGTCTGATTAAACCGTTTACTTTTTTAGTCAAATATGTTTAACTTTTAAAATAAAACATCCTGTTAAATTTTGGAATTTGTGGGATATTGTAAGCTAAGAAAGCTTTTCAAGTTCCTTTAAATTATGGGTTTGTTGTTTTTCAAAGTTTTAACAACAGGTTGGGTTTTTGTCCTCTATTTTTTAGTAGTGTGTATTTGGGTTTTTTTTGGGTTTGGTTTTTTTTTTTCTTTTCCCTGGTATGATAGGTATAGAAGGCCATATAGGTGTAATGGTGTTTGTCTTGTCTGTACCCTGGCATTTCTGGTCTTTGCAATGCTCATCATCCTTGGTGTTGCTAGAGAATGATTTAGGAGCTTATTGGGCTCTTCCTGAGGTTCAGGCTCCTTCCCAGTGCAGATTGGCAGCTGTTGTTCAATTTAAATGCTTTCTCCAAAGTTTGAGTAGGTGTAGCTGAAATAAAGTGGTATGCTTCTCTTGGAGCAACCTAAAATAATTCCGTTACAATTGTTCAAGACTTGCTTTTATAGGTTTTTTGGTTACTGTTTTACAAATATTCAGTTCAGCTAAGGAATTGTCACTTAAGCCAGTGAGTGAAAAGCTTTTGCCAATTGTTTTTCTTTACCTTTTGCATGCCAAAGAAGTAAACAAAATGCCACAAGCCTGTTCTCCTTGAGATGAAGAGCAAGAACTTGGAATGAAACCCCTCATTCGTATACCTGAAAGCAGCCAGGAGTCTGATATGACTTCAGAATGACTGTTTAATTAGACTTAAAGTCGTTTAATTAGATTTAGTGATATTTTAACAGCCTCCAGAACTACCCCATCCAGATTACTGAGGTGTGTGCTCTGTGGGAAATGCATTTCTGTGTATGTAGTGTATGGAATTTTTTGTTTGTTTAGTTTTTTTTTTCCTTAAGAAATGTACTTGTGTTTGTCTTAAATGGCTGTCAGATAAATATGGGGTTGAACTAGATGACATGTTTACTTAGCACTAATCGCTATTCCTGAATGGTACTTAGCATTGTGTTTTGTGGAAGCATTCATATATATTCTTCCAAGAGTATACTCTGTAGTTGCATTTTAAAACTCATAGTAGAGTGGTCATGTAGAACATTGTAACTTGCTTCATAATGCTAAGGACTTTCTTTTATGAAACAATTGAATCTCACTTTGCTTATCAAACTGTAATCTACTGTTTCTGAACAGTGATGTGAAACATGAGTGACCCTGCATGGCCTATTTGAATTTATACTCCAGTCCTCATTTCAGTTATTTATTTATCTGGCTAGACTCCTAATATTTTTTCTCCCTTTTTTCTAGGGTGGAGGGAGGAAGTTTATACAGCTGAACATCCTTTACTTTAAACTGTTCCTTCAGAAGGAATTTGTATAGCAACTAAAGCTTGTAGATGAGAGGGGCTGGGTATTTCAGTAAGTGTACTGTAAAAATAGAAATTTGGAACATTTTTGCATAGGTGGCTTGGCCCAGTCTAATCATATGTTACTTTTTCATTAAATTTTTCTGCTGTCTAGGGGAAAGCACATTGCCATGCTACTTTAACATGTTCACCATTCCATTTGTCTTGGATCGCTAATATGTGGTATTGAAGCTTTCTGTAGGAGACTGCCCTAGGCACTGGCTCCCTCTTCCTCTGTGAGAGCTTGCAGCTTGTCTCTAATGTTAGTTGTATATTTTTGTGCAACTGCTGCTTTTCTTCACTTGAAAGGGAGGAAAGGAGAACATGACTGTTTGTGATAATGCACTATTAAATTAAAATCAGCTATGACTCCAAGGATATGCACACAGTTTATTTTGGGGAAGAGTATAAAACAATTCTTCCAGTGATAACCTCAGTTTTTGCTCAAATGGTTCTGCCTGCTATGTTGTGTTGAGCTGTCCTAGTATGTCATGCATGTTTTAAGCATAATTTTGAATTTGGTTAGTGGCTAGATGTGCACATACTGTAGTGGTGTACTTTTGCTACCCCGTGCAGCCCCATGGTTGTAGGAGAGTGAAGTTTTAATCAATGACTGCATACTTATTTCTGCTCTTGCCACTTCAGAAATCATAATATAAAATAGTGAGCAGAGAAGGATGCTACATGTATGAATATGTTGGTGCTCTGTGTATGTCAAGAGATAGCTGGTATAACATGATGCATGCTTGAGTTTTTGGTAAAGATTTGCTCTGTTCTTACGTGGTCAGACTTAGGCTTGCTTTTAAGTTTGGAGAAACAGAAAGTTTCCCTTAGCTGGCTGTTAATCTTTTTTAGAGCTTGAGGGCTAAATCCTCAAAGGATGATAGAGGTATGCATATTCAATTCAGACTTGACTGCCAGTGAACTAAGTGGTATCAAGTTGGAATCTTATTTTTTTTTTTTATTTTGTTTTGTTTAGATATTGAAGAAGGATAAAAAGCTCCTCAAAGGTTTGGAAGGTTGAATGTGATCAGCATGAAGAGCTTAAAAGCAAAGTTCAGGAAGAGTGACGTAAGTATTTCTGCTCAGTTAGACTGCTGGTTTCCATGCTGGAAACAAATTCTTCACTCCCACCTTGATAAGGTTGTAAGTTAATGAATTACAGAGAAGAAAAACTCTTTCCAAGCACAAAGGCAACAGCTGAGTATGGTTGAGAATAGGCTGTTTCTGTTTAGAGTGTGATTCTGTGTTATGCAAATTAGTAGTATTTCAGTGCCTTGCTGCCTATAACTGAATCATGGGCATGTGTGGGGTCTGCAGGACTTCTGTTAATTGTGCTGGTGCCCAATGGCAACTTTGTTCCAGGTACAGCGTTAAGTCTAGTAAGGACTTCACTACCCATATTTCTGTCTAAGCATAATACCATTCTTATCAGTGTGGTGTTTGAGCACTTAACGAAAGGTCTCCTCATTCTGTGGCAGGGTTTCTTTGTCAGCAAGAATACAGGAACCAGCTGTGCAATTAGGGCAGCTGCGGCGTATTAGGTCTAGTGTGACAAGAGAGGTGGATATGAGGCTTGGGTGGCAAGGATCACAGACATAGATGTGGTGGTCCTGCAGAAGACTCTTCAGAACTGCGCTTAGAGATATGTATGGCTACACTCATATATTGCCTCTTAGTAGTAGTAGTAGAAGTATCAGTGGAGATCCAAGCTTGAATTTGTATAGTAATTGTGTTTCCTTTGCAGAAGCAGAGCTGCTGTAGTCTAGTCCTGTTCTTGTCTTTTTCTACTGCTACTCATTAGCGCCTGAGAAAAATCTGCAATGTTAATGCTTATTTGATAGTGCAGTGAGCAGTCAGTGAAATAGGTGGCTTTGTGTTTTAATTGATTTTCCAGATTTTGTGTGGAATTTGTAATAAATCTCCGTGATCTGCGAAGAATGTAATGTTTCATCCTTCATTCTAAAATTGTATGCTGCTTTGACTGAAGTTTACTGTTGTTTGTCATGGCCAGAGATTCTTACAGGGTCCTAGAGCAGCCATGTTTGGTGAAGATGCATTAGATTTGGAAATAGACCTTCAGGAGTTTTGATATTCAGGCATAGAATCACACACTGCATTCAGAAGTAGTACAGGCTGTGCTTTGATGTGAAGATGGTCTCATGGCACACCATTGGAGTTGTGTCTTTAGCTGGCTTGTAATGCATTTCAGTATGTGGGAAGAAGACAGAGATGCTGTTGTGGTGTAATCTGCAGATGTGCTAGTTAGTGCTTAAAAAGACTTTTCAGTTGCAGGTTAGCATTTTTTGCAGCTGCTGTACTGGCTTCCTAGCAGCAGCACTGGTGGATGCTCTACTGCTTCGGTTTAGCAAGAATACTTTCTGAAGAGACTACCTTTGTAAATGAGCTAGATGTGTCAGTCAACCTTTGGGAGCAGAGGGCAACACTTTTAACTACTTAAGTAGTGTTCCAGTGCCTCACCACCCTCTCTGTGAGGAATTTCTTCCTTACATCCAATCTTATTCTACCCTCTTTCATTTTAAAGCCACTGCCCCTTGTCCTGTCAAGGATAGGGTTGTCCTGTCAACCCTTTTTAAAACGGGTTGAATGCCTTGACCCACTAGGTAGAAGAGAGCAGAGCTCTATGTCACAAGTCTCTGCTGTGTGATCTGAGTATACCATTCAGGTTAGAACTGCTAGAGTTTTGTGATCAGACACTGTTGCTGCTGTTGCAGGGAGTAGCAGCAATTGCTCTTTTGCATTCACCTACACCAGTAAAACTTTTTATAGGCATCTGCTTGAGTAATGAGAGCAGTCCCTTGGGTAATACATGAACACACTTGGTGTTGTGGAAGTTAGGTGTGCCTGTGTGTTAGGATGACTTCATTCATACTTTTATGCTAGTTGGCTGGGGTGCTGCTCTAGAGCAAAGGTTAAGTGACATGCATGATACAACTAGATCTCGCTGTAGCTAGTCCACCCACTGTTATAAATTGCACTGGTTATCTTATTCCTTACTTATCAATCCTTGATAACTCACTCATGCCTTTCCTCAAAACCGAGTGGAGTCTGAAAGTAATTGCTGTTTTGATACTAGTGCTGTCTACTGGCTGGAGACAAAGTTGACCACAAAGGATTTTTCAGATACCTAGAATTTAGATATGCAGCTCTAAGAGCACAGCAGTCTAAATCTGTGACAGTCTGGTTTCCTCTGTTTGGAAGCCAAACCTTAAGGGCATAATTCAAAACAGCAAACAGGAGCTGTTCTATATTTTGTACAAGATAAGCAAGGAAAATTATCCTTCTCTTTAGTTTCCAGAAGCTGCCCTTAGCTATAATTTGTGAGGAGGAGGAAGAAGAGGTGGTTTTAATTGACATTAGTCTTATTTGTATCTCGATGTATGAGATGTGGTAACTGCTTTTGGATTGGGGAAGAGGGTAAATGCAGCAGGGATGGAGGGACCCTTCTCATCCCATCTCCCTTGTGTTTCTTTCTGGAGGCAATCTTTAAAGTTTTATTTTGTAGAATGGAAGGTGTCTTGGCAGAAGGAATGGTAACCTTCTTTTTAGCCTCAGTGTTAGCATTAAAAAAAAATAGGAAGAGGGGGAAGAGTACGAATAAGTCTTCAAAGTGTGTGTGAGAAACAGGAATTACACAAGAATTTCTCCAGCAGTAAGGCTGGAGAATAATAATACAAAACTGTATGCTGTAATGAAGCCTGCATTGGAAATTTCACTGACATACTAAAGCTCTCTAGGCTGTTCGGAGTGGCTGGATGGAAAGTGGGCACAACGGCTGATGTTCATATATGTGTCTCTGTCCCTGCTTGCGGGGCTTTACTTTGGTACTGTAGCTACACCAGTCTTGCAGTTTCCAAAAGAGATGTCCCTGCTTTCTCTTCTTTCATCTCTGTCCTTCTGGTTTTGAGGGTATCTGACCCTGCAGTGAGTCAATTCAGGGATATAAAGTGATGGAAAATTACTTTGTGAGGTGGGTTTTAACTGGTTAACTGCTCTGTCTCACTGTAGGGTCAGCCCTGAGAAGAAGGGGGAAAGTAGAAGGAGCAGCAGGACATCCTTTTCTGTAGCTGTGGCTTGGCTTAGCTATATTGTCAAATCACACCCTGAGATTATTGGCCAAAAAAGCACAGGGATGGGAATGCCAGCACAAGAGTCGCAGGAGCACACAAGTAAATAAGGCTGCTGATTCTGATATTTAGCAGAATTGATCTAGTCCACAGCTGAGAGATGGGAGCATAACTCTTCGTAGATGGGAGGGACTCCTCATTTCATGCTTTTGCTGCACAGCTCCCCTGTACCTCAGCTGATTCGCTCTCTGTGTGCGCAGGCAGCACCATTAGCTGGAGAATCTTTTTATCTTGACATGCTTAATCACTGTGAAATCATTCCTGGGGGTGATTGTTGCCATGTGAACAGGTGTATTTGGAGTGGAGGAATGAGATTTATTTCTGTCACAGATATGTATTGTCAAAGTGTAATGTGTCCTTACAGGAGGATCCTTGTAGTCTAGAAATCTGTGAACAGGATGTCTGTGTGGGAGCAAATGCTGAGTCTGGAAGCTCAGTAGTGGATGTTTACACTTTGAGAGCCTGTAGACAACAGAAGTTGTACTTGTGTCTTGACAAAGTAATTAGTCTCTTCTGCCACAGAAGCTGTATTTTCTTCACTCTATCCTCACTTCTCTCTCCTCATTATCAAACTCAAAACCTGCTGTTAGTAACACTTAAAAGCTGACAACATAAAAGATGACCATCTTAATTGTTGCAAGAGACTATTACATGTAACACTTGAAAAAAATGGCATGGTAATATCAGGGACTGTCATTCACTTCAGAGCTTGAATTTGTTTATAGACTGCCTGTAGTTTATTCACTGAAGAGAGAATGAACATCTCTACCCAGTAAAGACAAAAGTTCGTCACTGTTTCTGCTTGGAAGAGCAGAGTTTGAAATAATCCAATTAAAACACAAACAGTGCTACTGGTGTCTTATTAGGCCTGTTACTAACATTTGAGATTGGAGTGTTCTCTGTAGTAACTATTTAGTTTGTGGCCTAACTTCAAAAGCATCCCAAATCTTAAACAAGCAGATGAGGGCCAAGTGGATTTTCAAATGTGCAAAGATATTAAGCCTGTCTAAACATGTTTTGTCTGCTTAAATATGACAAGATGCTCATCAGCATTTTTAGGCACCTGCACACATTTAAATATCTAGCTCTTTGATGCTAAGTTGTTGTAGGAACCCAGGTGACCTATTTAGGTAGATTAGTTTTTAACTGTGTTCTTGATTACTCTAGAAAAGGCATATGTGTGAAGGCTGTGATGAGTTGGGTTGTTTTTACTCTTTGACTTCTATCTGTGGTTGAATGAAAGTTTTAGGACCATCTTCTGCAAGTGCTGAAGATGAGCTGAAAAACATATCTTGCAATTTGACAGTGACCAATTTTCTTTTAATTTTTAGATTGTCAACTAGAGAAGAGGAAGATCAGAATTGGGATTTGTTTCCCAATATCTTAAATACTGGATAATTAAAATAGTAGAGTGTCTTTCAAAATTGCAAGTTGACTATGCAGTTCTGCAGAAAAAGCAGCTATTGTCAGAAGCAAAGCCATGACAGGCTGGGATTTCGCAATGCTAATTGCCAGCTCTAACTTCTGGTATTTCTGGAAATGCCTATTCATTGCACTGCCATGTGGGGGTTGAAAAGTTTGCAGTTCTTACAAAAATTTCTGCTTTTTGGCCTGTGGTGTAGTCACTGTTCCATAAATCTCAAAATGATGAGGCAGTTAGGTATGTTGTAGTATGAAATCTCAGCCTTAATCTAGATTCTGTGCTAATTAGGACTTGGCATGTATTTTTAATGCCCGATGTTCTAAGTAGTAGGCTCCCATTCAACAGTTTTTAAAGCATAAAATGCTGTGTGGGGGTCTGGAACAGAAAGATTGCTGGGATACATGCCATTGAATTCACTGTGTCCCATGTGCTCTGGACTGAATGTGTGGGAGAACAGAACTTGGGTGGGGCAACTTTAAAAAATACTAAAGCTGGAGCTTTAAAGAACCCTTAAATTCTTTTATCCATTGAAAGCTACAATTAACCTAAAAAGGAGCATGGGATTTTTGAAAATTGCACCATCCACTCTGTGTACATGTACTACTTTTTCAGGGTAATTGTGGCCAAAAAAAAAGAAAATTTCATACAGAGTTCACTCTGGCTAAAAAGTGAAATAGCGATGTTGTTTACCCAGTTATTTAGAAAATGAAACACTGAAATTTGGTATTTGTTTGGCTGTCCTTCTTTTTTTGGGTGTTGAACTAAGTAAGCTTAAAACACATTATCATGATTGTATCTTTCCCTCAGTTTATTGTGTTCTTCAGTAATAACTTTTGATTCCACTATGCAGTGTGCAGGGAAAGACTTGATCTCTGGAATATATAGGTTGTCCTTAACCACCTCTTGGGGAAGATGAACAAAGTCAAGGCACCCTCTTGAAACAAGTGCCGTGGCTCCTGCTTCCCCTTCCCTCTGTCAGGAGTCAAGGGTCCTACCTTCCACCCCATTTTCTGGACTGGAGCTGTTTGGCTTCAGCCTCCAGTTCTGGACAGTGTAAGGCTCTGCTCTAGTCAGCTTGTTCTCCCAGCCAGAGCTTAAATGCTTTGTGCAGGAAAGAAGCTAAAATGTGTTCCAAGTCCTGTAATATACAGGGTAAGACCTGCTGCCTGTTGCACACTGTTCAGCATGAACCTTTTGCCATCAAATAGTTTTTTTTCTTCATTATTAACAATAGGAGTGCACTCAGAATACTTCTGAAAAGACCTTACTCAGGTGAACTGTAGTTCTGGTGCACTTGAGCCCTCTGTGAGGAGCCCAATATCAGCCCATAAGTTATATAGCATCTCTTTTAATGGTGGCAGGTACAATGCAGAAGGCAAGTAAAGACCAATAGATAAGGAAGGGTAGGGGAAAACAGAAGAGAAAAAGAAAAAGTCTGAAAGGGAGGAGAGAGGAGGAACAGTTGAAGGGGTATGGGCAGAGTTCTATTTTGATTACTGTTCTAAGAGAAGCAATAACCGGCATCTTGTGGGATGCCTGCTGATGGGCTGTCTCTGGATGGGAAAATACATAGCTTTGGCAGAGTGTGTGAGGCTATATAACTTGCAGATCTTCTATAAACAACCAGCAGTATCTCCAAGTGGTTGGGGCAGAAAGGAAAGGGACTAGGTTAAAGGAGAACTGTGCTGTGGTGTTTGGAATTGTGTTAGAAGAACGTGGGTTAGAATTGGCTTAGTTTGAATAAACACATAGTTGTTTCCTAAAACAGGATTATAGCCTAGAGTGTAGCAGAGAACATCTTGGTTGGGTTCCCAGGCAGCCCTTGTCAGCCTGTAATAAAATGTCATTGTCAGTAACAAACTCACGATTCCTTTGTCTGGTGCTTGTCCCATGTCTGTAAGTGTGCAGTGTTCACTCACAAATTGGGTTCATTATGGACAGTTGCAGTCCTAATCAGCCAGTCTTCTAGTGTAGTTGCATAGCAAGTGCAATGCTATTAAACCCAGCATTTGAAGTCAGAAGGAGCTTTGGGGCTGAGTGAGTGTCAGGTCAAACCTGCACAGCTGAGCTCACTCACCCGCTTGCAGCGTCTCTGCCCGCTAGTAGCATGTCGTGCTTATCTGGGCTTTGCCTTCCACCCCTGTGTTTGTCCCAGAACCACTGCCCTAAGGAAAAGACTTTCCTTTTGACTTCCACCTCCACCTGTGCTTGTGCTCCAACTTAGGTGAGGAATAATATGTCCCATTATTATTGGCCCTAGAGTCATATTCTTATTAACTGAGAATTACGTGGGGCTAATGACTTCTGTCGGTATAGACTGGGGAAAGGGAAAGGTGTCTCCTTTTCCCAGGTGCTGCCCACCCAGGCCTGCGACTTTGTTATACCAGGCTTGTTGCTTGCTCACCCATTTAGAGCTGGATGAAGAGTTGGAGGCTGTGTGAAAGGAGACATTGATTGGCCACAAACACTGGTGTGCCCTGCCATCCCACGTGGTGCCTGGCAAGCTGAACACTTTGCACCTGTCTTCTGATCATGCCAGGATGGCTGGCTTGGCCGTCCTCATGTGATCCCTCATTAAAGGAGTATATGTAAAATATTTGCACAGATGAAGAGGAATCTTCCCATTACAAAATTGTTTTAAATGGAGTTACATCCTGTAGTCTTACGGGCAGCAATATAAAAAATTGTAGTAGGTAAGTGCGGAAGAACTGCAGTGTGAAGCTAGCCAGTATGTTGACAGTTCATTACTATGCCAAATAACAAATGAAGCAGCATAAAGTGGGTGTGGGTAGGAAGAATAAAGGCAAACTGGAATATACAAACTAGAAAAAATTAGTGTTTTTAATTATATTGGTAACAAGAAAGGAGTCTTTGTTCTATAGGAACATGTTTTATCTGTCCCTTTAAACAGAACACAGAAGTTCAAAGGCCTGAGTTTGCAGGAGTTGGGGAAAAAACAATTGCATTTTTTTCTCATTTATTTTTTTATCTTTAGTAATATTTAAATGTAAGATAAATTAAAAATACAATACATGACCTGTGGTACACTATATCCTCTCTCTTCCCTTTTGGTGCTACTTGTGTCTAATCTGATTACAAAAAAAAAATTTGTCTAGCTGTCGAAAGTTACCAGTTAACTCATGTAAAGCACGGGATTTAGTGAATGGTCCAGTCCTTGTGTTTGAAGACTGTTGTCTTGTCTTTACTAAGAAGAGAAGGCTCTGGGGAGACCATATTGCAACCTTCCAGTACGTGAAGGGGCCTGCAAGGAAGCTGGGGGGTACTTTTTCAGGGGCCTGTAGTGACAGGACAAGGGGTAATGGGTTTAAATTGAAAGTGAGGAGATTTAGATTAGATATCAGGAATAAGTTCTTCCCGGAGAGGGTGGTGAAGCACTGGGACAGGTGCCCAGGGAAGCTGTGGATGCCCCATCCCTGTATGTCTTCAAGGCCAGGCTGGATGAGGCTTTGAGCAACCTGGTGTAGTGGAAGGTGTCCCTGCCCATGGCAGGGGGGTTGGAACTAGGTGGTCTTTAAGGTCCCTTCCAACCTAAACCATACTGTGATTCTATGATAAGAACAAAAACCAATTTGATATGAATAGGTGCTCTAGTATTATCTAAGGAATAATACATTCTATACATTTCACTTGATTGGAGAGTGAGCCTTTCCATCCTATGCTTAGATTTTGGGAGCCTGTGAATAATGTGAGCAGACAACAAATGTTAAGGAGTTAATCCAGCTGAAACAGATATATTATTTGCCTTATTCCAGCAATATTCTCTTGTCCTATTCTTCAAGAAGCTGTTCTGACTGCCTGTAATCCAGGCAAATGCCCAGCATTAGGGGGGTCAAGTCCTTTTCTGCCCTCTTGCTTGCTGTGCTTATATCTCCTTGAGGTTCATGCTGTGCATGTTCTGAAGACCCCTGAATCTTAAGTGTAGAGGAGAATGAGGGTGTCAGTGGCCATTCCTCCCAGGAATTGCCATGTGGAGAGCTGTGACAGTTGATCTTTCAGCACTTCATTAAAGGTACCTTTTCTTGTTTAAAGGTCAAGTTACTGAAGCCCTGCATGGGCCAGACAGGCGGAAGAAATGAGAATGAAAAGGCCTTCCTGTATGGTAGTTGTGTAAGAGTTCTTCTGTTGTTTTCAACAAGGGTGTGAGGACATGCTTTCTGTTGACTGAGGTCAGGTTTGTTGGGCAAGGTGAGGTTGATGGCTGATGTTTGGGCTTGACTAATTTGTGTTAGCTACAGTGATTAAGGGAATGTTTAAAAACTTCAGATCTTTGTAGAGAAAAACAAAGGTGGGATGACTAGAAGGCTGAATAAAAGCCAATAAAAGTCTTTTGCCAGTGGGGAAAAAGCTAGGTAATACCAGAGTAGTATATATTACAGGTAACAGTCTTCTGTTAAGACAGTTTGTATGTGTGTTACAGCTCAGTGGTATGAGAGTTTTACAAATGACCGCTCAAGTTTTGTTAACAGATGATCCTACTCTAATGAACTTTTGAAATACTACAGACTTCTAAATGTATCATTTTATTGTGACTTGATGCAGGGTTCATAATTTGTTTTCTGTTCTTGACTGTAATTTGGTTGTGTAAATAGGCAAAACGTGACTGGGCAAGGCTCTGAGCAACCTACTGTAGTTGACCCTCTGAGCAGGGAGGATGGGCTAGACTATCTTCCAAACTTGACCATTCTTTGATTCTCTATAAAGATTGGTATCATAGACTAATAGAATGGTTTAGGTTGGAAGGGACCTCAAAGATCATCTAGTTCCAACCCCCCTGCCATGGACAGGGACACCTTCCACTAGGTCAGGCTGCTCAAAACCTCATCCAGCCTGGCCTTGAACACTTCCAGGGATGGGGCATCCACAGGTTCTCTGGGCAACCTGTCCCAGTGCCTCACCACCCTCTCCAGGAAGAACTTCTTCCTGATATCCAATCTAAACCTCCCTGTTTTCAATTTAAACCCATTACCCCTTGTCCTGTCTCTACAAGCCCTCGTAAAAAGTCCCCCACAGCTTTCTTGTCAGCCCCTTCATGTACTGGAAGTTTGCAATAAGGTCTCCCTGGAGCCTTCTCTTCTCCAGGCTGAACAAGCCCAACTCTCTCAGCCTGTCTTCATAGGAGAGGTGTTCCAGATCATGTAATCTGAAACTCAAGATCTATTTACTGCTCTACAGGTGTCTGAGGAGTCTCCCTCTCCAGATAGGCTGCATGTGCTTACATTAGATGAAATGTTAACTGTCCAGATCACTTGCATTGGCTTGATGATGTTGATAGAAGCAAAGGTGTTTTAATAACTTTGCAAATATTGTGGTTACCAATGCATATGTATGTGTCTGGCATACCTCCTCTGCTCTGTTCACAGGTGCACACCACTTTTCTTTCATCTTTGCTTCTTTGCTGTGTGTGGTGGAAACCTCTTAGGAATTTTTTAAACTTAGGTAACCTGTCTGCTTATCCAGAGACTGAAACAGTACCCTTTGAAGTCAGAAGAAAGACTTCAGGCTGCTTGACTACGCTTTGAATCCAGTACCAAAACCAAAATGCTGGTTCTGTGGAAGTGTATGGCAGGGGTTCAGTGTGGCATGGGTTTCCTCTGAATCTAGCATAGCTATACACATGACTATTGAGGATGCTGAGATTAGCAGGTTATCACCATTCTTGTGAGGGTCTAGAGTATATTGGGGTTTTGTTGTGTTTCCCCCCCCCTTTTTTTTTCTGCCTGTAAGGGTGTGATTGACTATGGTGTGAAGTGATTCTGTTCTATAGGAAAAAGGCAATCCCTCAGTGGCCTTGCCCTTTTGATGTGTATTTTTGATGTGTAATTTGTAGATGTATAGAAGTCTAAGTGAAGTGCAACACTTGAGGCGAGGGTGAATTTTGGGATCTTCCAGAAGGTGCAACAACATGATCCTTTGGAGTGTTAGTCTATGTACTGCTTGTGAGCAGTTCTGCTGCACATCCTAGTTGGAAACAGATCACTGCATTTTTAAAGTAGAGGAGACGGCATTATCCACAAGCACCTTCTTAATCATTAAGAAAGGCCCTGTGGTAGGTCCATGAGAAGAAGGTAGTGCACTGTCAGATTAATGTCTTCAGTGGTTTTTGCCTTTGTTGCTTCTTGTAAATATGCACAAAATGGGGAAAGACATCGTGTAGTAATGCAGTCAGGTTTGAAATTATAAATATGTATGCAATGCTTTTAATGGGAGATGAGGGGATTTGGTTGAAGTCAGTGATTTGTGAATTCAGGTGTAGAAGCTGTTTAATCTGTAAATGTGTACTTGATTTGGAGGTTGATTCTTAAAGGCCTTTGTAATGTCACAGATGAATGGTTTGGATTGGAAGGGGCCTTTGAAGGACATGTCGTCCAATCCCCCTGCCATAGACCAGGTTGCTCAGGGCCCCGTCTAACCTGACCTTGACTGTTTCCAGGGATGGCCATCTAACACCTCTGGGCAACCTGTTCCAGTGTTTCCTCAACATTAAAAATTAAAAAAAAAAAAATATTCTTCCTTATATAACATCTAAATCTACCCTCTTTCCATAGAATCACAGAAATATTTAGGTTGGAAAAGGCCTTCAATATCATTGAGCCCAACCGTTAAACTTACACTGATAAACCATGTCCCTAAGCACCTCA
>NW_010242516.1:0-5490 GCF_000690775.1 Eurypyga helias | reverse complement strand
GGGGAGGGGGAAGACTGGTTGTTGATACTAAAGCCTTTACTGTAATAAAACTAAAGATATTTACAATTTATACAAATGTTTGACCTTGAACAAAAATACAAAAACATATCACAAGATGCAAAACCAGGAAATAAGTTCATCTGAGACACCACTGCTCTACACAGGACAGAATGCAACTTGAACTCCAAGGAACAGAAAGGTATTTATCCCCCATATTCAGGCAATGAGAACAATTTGCATGAGGTCACAAAGAAAGAAAAAAAATAAAAGGCTCCAACATTCTTCAGTAGACTCAGCTTTTAAAACTATGTCAAAAACCTAGGCTACATCTGTCCATCTTGCCTCTGTGTTCTGTTTGGTCCACGTAGCCAATATTTAGTTGCTGGATGTTGCCTTCTATTTTGAAAAATCGTGAGTAGTTTCATGGAAAGGTCTGGAACCTCAATACTTTTGTTCCTTTTTAAAAGGCAAAACCTTTCTACTTCTACAATTAAGAACAATTTTGGCCCAGTTCAACTTCTAAAAGTTATATCCCCATCATATTTTTCAGTAGATAACTTCATAGACTGTAGCCTTTTTGTCTCCAGAGCCAGTGACTATGTACTTATCATCCACAGAGATGTCACAGCTAAGCACTGACGAAGATTCTTTGGACTAGAAGAAAAATAGAAATAATATTACATCATTTAAAAGAAGTCTGTTACCCTCATCTCAGCATCCCATTTTGGGTAGATCACATAGATGTAGATATATGAGTCTACTTTCGGGAGTCTGGGTGTTCTAGTTTTTTCTTTAAAAGCATCATTATTCTCACCTGGAAGATACTGGCTCCGTAAGGAGTCCTCCATGCATTAAGAAGGTTATCTTTCCCAGTACTCACAAACCATTTACCTAGAATATAAAACAGAAGGACCATGAAAAACGACGTCTGAGATTTTGTGGTTTCAAGTCACACCTATAAAATCTGTTAAGTAAAGCTCTCACCACTGATCAACACAGTACTTTGGCTTACAATCAATGTGGACACATGCTTTTGTAGTGTGTTACACACTAGGAAATCCTGAGACTCAGTAAGCAGAAATAGCTTTTTACTACAGATGAACCCTCACAGCAGCCTTTAGGCAAAGTAATGGTTGGCTGCAGACAAGTATGTTTGAATTCATAAAGCAAACACTTATTCGTAACTTAAGAAACTGAGACACTAACTAAGTTTTTATTATCAATTGAGCTGTGACTGTGTAATACCTAATCAGCAAAGCATGAATCAGAGCCCTGACCAACAGTTCTGTTTTCAGGGCAACTTACCACAGTAAGCAAACTTGAGTGACAATACGCAACTCTCATGAAGGTGCAGTTGATATTTGTCTGGTTTATTTACATGTAGCACTTCTACATTGCTGCTCTCCATTCCCACAGCTAGCCATTCACCAGTAGGACAATAACCAAGGGAAAATATCTGAAAATTAAACCACATTTACACTTATATTTTGATTTCATCAGTTTAATTAATGGGGAGAAGGACAGAGAGAGACAGAAGGGTCAATAAAGTTCAGTTAGTGACTAAATTACCACCGTTCTTACCTATTAGCTTAAAAAAACCAGAAGATAGTAATGTCTGGCTATCATTTTGTTCTGGAAAATTCACATATGAAAGCTCTAAAATACTGTGTTGTGAGCAGCCAAGAGGGAGAGAGGCAACAATCTTTCAGTTGCACTGGGCTTAATCTCAGCCTTCATCCTAAATATTTCCCTCCTACTGCCCGAAGCTGTAGGAAAACCCTATTACCTGCGATGTGAAGTCATGCTGTTGTAGCTGTCTCCCCTCTCTCAAGTCCCAGGATCTGACAGTGTTATCCAAACCTCCTGTCCAGAGCTTGGTACCATCATTAGAAATGTCAATACAGCTGGCTCCGTCTGTGTGGCCCTGGAATTGCCTGATAAAACAAACCAGATTGAATAATGATTTCCTGCCAGAGCTCAAGGTAAACACTGTTGTGGTGTTAGTTTTGGACTCTGTATGTGTGTGTCATCTCTTCTGTGTGTCTGCTGATGGGCAAAAATCAGCCCCTCCCTCTCACTGAGCATGAAATACAACAGTATTAGAAAAACATTTTCCAGGTGCTAGAGATATGACCTGCACCACTGCTAGCTGAAAAACTCAAATATTCCCTATCAGGCTCTGAAAAGAAAAAAAGCTTGTGAGAACACTGAAGTACAGTAACTATAGTTAAAAACACTAAGGACAGCTCAGATTAAAACACATGCTAAGGGAACAAAACTCCAGTTTCAGAAAACAGCTTCTGTATTTTTCTTTGGCTGCAAGTCAAGATACTAAATAATAAGTAGAGATATTAATAGAAAGGGATTCAGATAGCAATCCAAATAGTTAAACACAAGCATTGCTGAGTCAGCAAAGTTGCAATCTCTGGGCAGCAGATCACAGAAGTCTAAATGGTGCAGTTCAGCTTAAAATCTTCTCATCAGTAATTCTCAGCTTTTAGCGACCAGAGGGGCACCTCAAGTTTTCCTTAATCCTTTGGCAAAAGCCTTCTGAGGCTCCTGCATTTTTCATCAGCAATTAGCTTTAGGAAAACCCTACATCTCAATGTGAAAAGTGAAGGGCAGGGGTTGGGGAATGACAACTAGCTTGGGAATGAAGGGTATGAATCGCTAAAAGCTGTCACAGAGAGGTCACACAGCACATTTTGTTTTGTAGCTCTGGTCTCAAAAATTCCATGTGTTATCAATTAGCAAGATCAGCCAGCAAGTGGTGGGAACACCTACAGCAAACATTCAAAAGGCAACACAGTTATATATAGAGACACTGCACCTTCGAAGAATAAGCAGGCATATATTTTACATAATTAAAATCATCTTTATTGACCTAAAAGTTCAACAGAAAGTAAAACTGCATGCACATTAATATGACTATCTACACATCAGTTTAGGCTAATTAATGATATACAGGAAATTTAATTGAAACACAGCAGACTAAGATTCTTCAGTGTTTGCGTTCACAACTTTCTTATAATATGACTTCTCTCAATTTAGGCTCTCTATTCTCAAAATTGTAAGCCACCACTGCTTTAGTAAGCATAAACCAAAATCTACCTTCTAGTAAACCACATAGCTAGTTGCTGAGAGCCATCACATATCTTACTGTCTCTGTCACAGCACTAATGCTGACCTGCCAGACATTTTAATCATCTACTAATATATTCATTGATAAAGGAACTAACAAAAAATTTTTCAAGTAATTTACATAGCAATCCATTTATTGTTTACATAGTAACCCATTCTACAAGTTTTAGAGATCAAATTCCATCCAAATCTCAAATATCTTTCATGAATGACCAAACATCAGTCCTTCATGCTTTCCTAAAGAGGTGAGGGAATCCACACTTTCAACTGCTTTTTAAGATTAATTTTACTTTTTTTAAGATTAATTTTACTTTTTTTTAGTGATTACCATCACTAAATATGAACTGAAAATTCTGTTACTTAACAAGTAACAAATACTTAACAAATCCCAACTAACTGAAACCAACAGCAACTCTTACACTGCCTTCAGTAGGCTATGGACCAACCCTTTAGGCTTTGAAAGTGCATCTTCCAAGACTAGGTTGAAGCTACCAAAACTAGTTTCTGCTCAACTGGGGTGCAAACTGCATTCTTTGGATAAGAAATACTATTTACTTTGCTGTCATGAACCACTATTCAGGGAGATAAATATTTATGTAGCTGTCCAAAAAGTAACTTCTATTAAAATTTTCTGTAAACAATGACTCACCTGACCAACGTCTGATTGTGCAGATCCCACACTGCGATGTTTCCATCACTGCAGCAGGAAAAGCAGACCTTGGAATCAGGGCTGATAGCGAGAGCGTAGCAGGCAGGGGCTGAGGATGTCAGCTCTGCTTTTATACGAGGAGTTGGTGCTGCCAGGTCCCATATGGATAATGTGCTGGCTTCCCCACCAACTATTAGGGTGCATCCATCAGGCAGCAATTTACAAGAGCGGATGTAGTTATCTCTGTTCTGTACGACACAAATCACCTCAGTTAATACATGCCTGCCAATAATGACCATTAACATGATAATGACTGCATCCAAGTTTTAAACAGTAGGCTATTTTTTCCATTACCGAAGTACTGAAGAGGAACCAACAGATCCTGAAAGGTTTCAAACGCCTACTTCATCACTAACCAGAAACTGCAGCTACAGAAATTAAAGAGCAGACTCCTACTGCCACAGTGTACACTATTTTAAGACGAATGGCAAGTCTTCCATGTCATTACACAAAACCAGATCCAAAGTAAGCTTGCATTTCTGCAAGTGCACTCCATCAGCTAAGGTCACCAAGAGCAGAAATATTAAACCGAATGACCTTTCACTTGGCATTTAGGCAACCCTATAGGAAAATGCAGTTCAAGTCTCATGCCTGACAGGTATTAGAATTTTTGCAGTCAACATTTTAAAGTTAAAATATTAAGTATTCCCATACTGGTCCTGGATTTATACTGGTCTCTTGTTCAACATGACTCTTACTTATATTATTAGATTTCACATTTGTGGTATTATTGCTGATTGAGAGGTACTAGAGGGGACTTAGAGGTGCAAAACATGTCCACCCTCACTTATTACAAGCTTGACTACTTATTGGATGTCCATTTCTCTGTAACAGCTGCCAAATTAACATGGTAGCAGTTCTTTAGGAAAGAGGGTTAAGATCTGTAACTCAAGGCATACCAAAAAATACTGCAAGAAGTAGTCAACAGCATTCCTACTACACCTTTTTTTTTTTATTCACAACAAAGAAGGCCTAAGTAGTGCAGTGGAAAAGTTGGCTTAGTTACTGTCAGCCATTAATGCTCCATAACTAAAATGAATGCAACTAGGGCTGTGCATCTAGACACATACCAGCCTCAGAACAGAATAATACTTTTACTAATAGACAACTAATGTCAGGGTAGCAGCAAATAAAGCATAAATGCCAAAAAACCCAAAGAAAACCAAAAAAAGCCATCACATGTAACTGGATCAATATTGAAGCTAGAATTACTTTCATTCAGAATATGCATTCCTGTGCTTTACAACATTAAATCTTCTCATTTAACATTTCACAAACACCTATACCGCTTTTAACAAGAAGCATCTTTTACTGAGCTGCTAAGTTTTGAGTTAGCTTTTCAGCTACCTATACTTATGTACCAGTCCTTTTTATATACTGCAGATGTGAAAACAAACAGCCAAAGTGTATTAACTTGTGTATCACCAACAACAGCCTAGCAAGACTTAAAGTGACCTAGGTACCTTGTTACACTATTTCATTATGTGGTTGTTACCCTCTTACAAAAGAGGTTGTCAGACCTGGTGTGAGCGAAACATCTGGGAAGGTTCTATTCAGTCTGCATAAACCAGGCTACACTCCTTTTAAACCTATGCACATCACCATGACAAGAAGGAAAAAAAAAAAGGAAAAAAATCAGG
>NW_010242515.1:0-353 GCF_000690775.1 Eurypyga helias | reverse complement strand
GGCATTGGGATGGGGATGGGATGGGAACAGGGTGGGATGAGATGGGATGGATGGGGACAGGACGGATTGGAGATGGGGACAGGGCTGGGGATGGGATGCAGTTGGGTTGGATGGGATGGGATGGGGACAGGGATGTGGACGAGGACAGGGACAGACTGGAGATGGGGATGGGGACAGGGATGGGATGGGATGAGTTGGGGATGAGAACAGGGATGTCAACAGGGATGGGATGGGACAGGGACAGACTGGAGACGGGGACAGGAGGTGGATGGGGATCGGATGGAGATGGGGACGGGACCGGGATGGGGACAAGGGACAGGGACAGACCGAGATGGGGATGGGGACAGGGATGG
>NW_010242514.1:0-3410 GCF_000690775.1 Eurypyga helias | reverse complement strand
CGGTCCATTCTCCACCCAGCCTGTGACTCTGAACGTTCCCCTTGCAGGTCTCTCAACGTTGATATGGAGTGGCTGTACGGGGCGAGTGAAAGCAGCAACATGGAAGTGGATATCGGTTACCTGCCCCAGGTCTGTAGGCACTCAGTAGGGATTTAATGCTGCCACCCCCCTCGGCTGCCTAACCCCCGTTATCCCCGTGCTTCAGGGCTTTCTCCTGAAGACGTGTAACCATATAACCCCTCAATGTAACCATAACCCCCGTTGATCTGTGCATGTCTGCAGCCGTGTGGCTCCCTAATTGCCAGCTCCTGTGGTATTTTAGTTTTTCCCCTCTGCGTGGGTTGATTCCTAACCTCCCAGAGTTGTGTGGCTTTTTCTATTTTTAAAAGGTTGTCTGGCAGGTGAGGGGAGAAGATCAGGAGCTGAACCCCAGCCCTGGGCCCAGGGGGGTGTATGAAAAACAGCATGTCTCAATTTAGAAACTGCATGAGGTTATTCCTCTGTTTTGTGGTGATCCCAGCTCTTAGGACAGGAAACATAAGTCAGGATTTTGATTGCCTGAATTTAACAGTCCCATTTTCTCCTAAACTAGATCCATGTTTCTTTTTAATTGCCAACAGTCAGGAAAAGAGACTTAACATAATAATTTCAGATGTTCCAGACACTGAACCTCAGGGAAGCTCCTGAGCAGCTTTCCCTGTTGCACCCTCTTGTGGGTAGCCATGGGCTGTGAGAGCTGTGCTGGTGACAGGAGCAGGAGCTTCGAGGCCCTTGCAGGTCCCGGTGATTTTAAGGATCTGGTGTCCCAGATGAGAAGTCTCCACTGGGAAGGTGACAACACGGAGTGGACAGGTCTCAGGCATTTCCAGTCTAGCGGGCAGGGTCAGACAGTAACTGATGTTGCACCCTCTTGTGGGTAGCCATGGGCTGTGAGAGCTGTGCTGGTGACAGGAGCAGGAGCTTCGAGGCCCTTGCAGGTCCCGGTGATTTTAAGGATCTGGTGTCCCAGATGAGAAGTCTCCACTGGGAAGGTGACAACACGGAGTGGACAGGTCTCAGGCATTTCCAGTCTAGCGGGCAGGGTCAGACAGTAACTGAAGGGAATGATGTGCTGGTGACAGGAGCAGGAGCTTTGAGGCCCTTGCAGGTCCCGGTGAGGGAATGAGGTTGCTTTCCTGCTATTCCCCAACAAAACACATTGCAGCTGGTAAAGTGCAGCTCCAGGAGACAGTAGATCAAGATGTAGCTTCATTAAAAGCTGCGTGGCCTTATTTTGTGTCTCTATCCTGTCCTGGAGTACAGAAAAACCAGGAGTGGGGTATCTGCAATGTCCAACTCCGCCTGTTCTCCTGCAGATGGAGCTGGAATCGACAGGGCCTTCAATCCCCTCTGTGATCCATGATGAGAACGGAAACGTGATTGACAGCAGGGATCCCTCAGGGGAGCCCATTCAGTTTGTGTTCGAAGACATAACCTGGCAGCAGGAAATCCCCTGGGAAGAGGCAGCCCAGAAGCTGGAAGTGGCCATGTATCCATTTAAGAAGGTGAGAAGGGGGTCAGGCTTTTCCTTTGCACGTTTGTGTGGGGCAGGTCATCTTCACTGCGATGTCCAGTCACCTCAAGGACCAGCAGAAACCAGAGGGCACAGCACTCAGAGTAGCCTGAGGGTCTCGCAGCTCAGCGTGTGCCTCCCAGGCGCTGCGTGTGTGGCTCGATGGACTTCCACTTCCCAAGTGAGGAAGCACAGCATCCTGAAAGGCCGTCTGGGGTCGTACGGCAGCGCAGGCAGGAGCAAAGCCTCGATGTCATCTGCCCCGGGCTCATATTGTAAAGGGAGGCTCATCCTTCCTTCCTCTTATCAGTAGCTGCCGCGCGATTTCCGAGCGAGGCAGGTAATCGCGCTGCTTACAAATGGTTTTCCTCTGGCGTTGCTTTTGCAGCGCTCAGCCACCTTTGGACCAAGCTTTCCTTATCAGCAGAAAACACACAATCCGCCCCTGCCTCTGCATCCCGCAGCGAGGCACAGATTTACAGCGTGGGGTGACCCAAACTATATATAACATGCCAGTAGCCTGTGGAGCAGATGGCTACTGCTTGTCACCACTTCCTGGGCTGAAGGGACACGTTTCGGTGGCTGCCTCCTTGTGCCTGAGCTTACAAATGTCCCTTTCAGCTGCCAAGATGTTAATAAAGTTCCCTTCATTTGAGGAATTGGAACAATCTCTATGCAGGGTCCCTCGCAGCCGGTTTTTAGGCCGTTTCAGGGAGGTTTTGTCATAAATATCTGAAGGCCAGATTTCCCAGGCTGCCGCGGTACGTGTGCAGACGTCCTGCCCGCGGTTGTGCGGATGCTCTCTGCAGTGTGTAAACGTGGGGCTCTGCGGGGGCCGGCAGCAGCCCACCTGCTGTGAGGGGCTCGCTGCAATCCCACCGGGAGATGAAGTTGTCCCTGGGGATGGCACCGTGGTGTCATTTGCTCTAATCTGCAGGAATTGCTGTGTGCGTCACCGGGGGGGTGTGGCAGGTCTGGTTCCTTCAGACCCTGCTCATTTTTGGGGTGGGCTGTTTTGTGTCTCTTTCTCAAGCGGTCTCTCTGCCTCCAGGTCTCCTACCTTCCCTTCACACAAGCTTTTGAGAGAGCAAAAGCAGAAAAGAAGCTGGTGCACTCGATCCTGCTGTGGGGTGCCCTGGACGACCAGTCCTGCTGAGGTGAGGACATTCCCAGCGTGGCTGGAGGAGTGACATGCGTCAGTCAGGCCACGAGAAGAGCTGGGGGTCAGGGAGCTGGTCACAAGCCAGCAGGAAATGTTGCGTTACTCACTTTGGCACTGAAGATGCTGGATGGAAGAGCTGAAAGTGGGGAATGACTGATCAGAGCTTAGGTCTGCCGTGGCAGGGTCAGATCTGTTTGGGATCTGACCAACACGCTAATTCAGTGCCTTGGTGGAGGTGGAGGCAGCTTGCTTGGGTTGAGGCAGCAGCTGCAGGAGGGGACACTGCCAGAGCAGCTATCTTTAGTCCTGTCTGCCCTTAAAAACTCTCTGGCTCTGCTCGGCACAAACAGCAAGAGGCACTCAGGGTGGATCCGCAGGGCCTGATCCTTTCCCAAATGCACCACACCAGTCAGCCTCCACGGGGAGCTTGTCCTGGTGCTTCTGTGGCCTTGGCAAGTGGCTGGGGTCTGTGCTGCTGAGCCTTCTCCCAGCAGCACACGGGAAACAACTGTGGAAAACTGCCAGCGCATGAGAAAAAAAGGCAGTGGGCTGGGCCAGGGGAGCCTGAGCCAGCTGCCCCAGCAACCAGAGCAGCGGCACTGCGGTGGTGTCAAACGTGGTCAGCTCGGGAAACGCAGTAAACCCCTGTCCGCCTCTCTTCCTATGACAGGTTCGGGGCGAACTCTCCGGGAGACC
>NW_010242513.1:38333-49602 GCF_000690775.1 Eurypyga helias | reverse complement strand
CCCTTCCAACCCAAACCATACTGTGTTTCTATGATATTATGCAGCATTTTTGAAGTCATATTAACAAATTCACATGCCTCAATTCCTTTATCTCTTTTGAATGAGTACTTACCTGGCCCAACTCCAAAGACAACTGCAAACAAGATAATCAGACAAAGGCTGCAGTATGGCATCCAGAAATACCAGTCCTGGGAAAATAAAACAAAACAAAACAAACAAAACCCATAACAAACTTCTAGGTGAAATCTGTTAATTCTGTAGGTGAGAAATGCTGCTTGTTTTACAACATTGTCAATTCAAGAAAAAATACACACTATGTGGGAACTGGCAGAGAAATGTGAGTGCTTTTTCCTGTTGATGGTGCAGTGAGGTTTTTGTTAGGTGAGCAGAGAGGCAGGTTTGCTAATGCAGAGCAGCTGTCAAGCTTGGAAGCCTTCAATTAAAGCAAGTCTGAATGGTACTTTTCCTCCCTTTCCTCCTTTCTTCTTGGCCCCACGGTGCTTCCCCCACCCCTTAGAGATATGGGAAGGCTAAATCATATCTTTCTTCACTTTTGTTAAATGATAGTTTCAGTAACTGGTACTGAAAAGGAACTTCCCAGGATCTTAGTCAAGAAGGTATGAGAATGCTTTAGGAAAAAATTCTTTCTCCTATGTTTGAGAAGCCTCATGAATGAAACAAAAATAGAAGTTTGCTGCCACCTTGCTTCGAGGCTAATTTTACAGTACTAGCTATAGAGTAGGTCTTATATGAATAGTGGTAATCCGGGAGAGTTGCTTCTGAAGAAGCTACAGCAATGACTCAGTGTTATAGTGGTGAACTGCTTTCATCTGTGAACAGATGTGTGTATTTCCAGTATCTTCTGCAGCAAAGTTAAATTTCAAATTAACTGATGACAAGAGTCTGGGTTTTTGTTGTTACATGTTAAAAACTGCGTTAATAGAAAGGGCCATTTTCCTAGGACTGTCTTTTGATCTGTGCTGGCTAGTGTTTGGTGCTTGCTATCTGAAGAAATCAGGAATCAGTGCTAGTCTCCCAGTGGTTTATGTGCTCCTTGCTGAGCTCATGGGATCGTGTTGAAAGGAAGGCAGGAGTACAAGTATTTGCTGAGAGGGGGTTTAACCCTATGTATGGACAAGCTTCATCTTTAGGATATTCCCTTCCCAGAGGGTAAGCTGTTAACACAGAAGTTATTTTGGCCCTTCTAAGCCTCACTTTCCTTTCTCAGTAGCATGGTCCTGCCTGTGAGCGAAGGTTAGAAATAGAATAGATAGAGAAATCTGCCATGAGAAGAGTTTCCTTACCTGTAGGGAGAGGGTCACAGTGATAGCAGCTAGCAGCGAACCCATGATCCAATAGCCTCCTCTTAGGAGCACTTTCCTGCCCAGTCGCTCAATGATGGAGCTCTGAAGGACAGAAATCACACTAGTATCAATGCCAGAAGAGCAAATTGTAACCCATTCCCATAGCAAAGTGACTTACACAGACTACAGCAGCTACGAGTTCGGAGAGTCCAACAGAGAGGGTCATGTAGGAGATCATTCTTTCATCAAAGCCGGCTGCCTGGAGGACTTCAAAAGTATAAAAATAAATCTGGAAAAAACCCCATAAAAGTGTAAGACAAGAAAATAACTGATTTCTTACCCATACCTGTGTGACACTGTCCTAGGTAGGAGCTGCTAACCAAGGTGCGTGCAACAGCCTTGTACTGAGCTAGAATTCTGCATTCTTATTCACTTCACTGGCTGACAAAAACGTTATAAGATGCAATGAATTAATTAATTTTATAAAAGATAAAATACTGTGATAAAAGGACCTCCAGCTACCACAATGTAATTAGGTTTGCAGAGTCCTGATTTAGGTGCTTCCAGAGACAGCCAGGTATATTGTTTCTTCTGGAGCCCATCCAAAATCATTGTAGGGTATTCTCAACATGGGTTATGGAGTCGTGAGGGGGTAAACCAAGCTTCTTTCTTTTCAAGTATATCTGCTGCTGTTTGGAGATAATGCTGAGATGACAAAGATTCCATTTTAAGCTATGTTAGACTCAGCTGTGTATTTATTTCCTTTACGGATGTTACTGCATCATGAAGTTAGAGGTAGAAGAATCATGCAGGCAAAGCTGTGGCTTCAAAACTGTCCCAGAAAAGTGCTGATGCAAGGAAGAGAGGGAGAACTGCAGAAGCTGCGAGAACAGTGAGCATGCTTGTTAATTATTTTTGAAGGTACAGTGAGCATACTGCCGTTCCAACATTTTGGATGGTAAGAGTGGGGAGGAGGGCAAACAGCAGCAGTTGCAGGGTGCAGTAACACAACTACACTGCAGATTTTGCCAACATAAGGTGGGCTCGTTTGTAAGAGTGAGTTCTGGAGCCTTGTAATGGCATCCCAAAATGGCTGTTAAATAAGACTAACTACCAAGGAAGGTAACTCCAACAAGGACCAAGAGCTGGGCAGAGGGATGTCACATGAAGAGCCTGGCCAAGCTTTGCAGACTGCTAGTACCCTGTAGGAGGTCTGGACGACAGCAAGTTGTGGCCTGAAAGCCTGAGAAACATGGAGTGAGCTCCTGGGAGCTGTGATGTCTCCTTTAAGATTGTCAGTAAGTGTTTTGAGACTTTATGGGGGAAATACACTCAACTGCATTGATGCCACATAGCTGAACTGTGGCGGTCAGAATAACTATCATGTACAGCTGCCAACGGAAAGCTTGTTCTTTCATTAGCTCCAGGACACTCAAGATCTTGGTGTTTTTCATTGTTGCCTTCTCTTTCATGATGTCATCAATCTCTGCTTGGTGATGGCCTTCACCCCAAAGCTGCCTTATGGCTGTAGATGAGAAGGAGAGTGAGACCTGCCATGTTAATTCATCTCTGTTGATTGTTGCCTAAGGAGTTTGTTGAGTAGGTGATGTCGTGTCTGGCAGCACAGCATGCATGGGCTGTGGTGGGAGGCAGAGATGTCTTATAGGGTCTTCCAGAGCCCTGGTCCCCTCCTGCACAGAGGGACCTGTTCTGACAGAGGGGCCTAGTGGAGTGCACAGTGACTCCCTTCCTGCTCATGGGTGCTTCTTTTCCCCATTCCTCCACTCAGGGTATGAGTGCGGTATACAGCCAACAACCAGAGCTAAGGGGTACGCTGTGAAGCCCTGCGGTGCAAACAGCCATTTACCACATATCATGTGTCTCATATCATGTACCATTTATCATTTATCATCAGACTGACAGTGCAGGTGGTGTCAGCTGAATGTGAAAGATTTTGTAATACAAAACTGTAGAGAGAAGTATTTTCATGTTCTATTTGAGGACTACAACAAAAATATACTTAGTAGGTATTCAGGGAGTCATCTTGGAAATGATCAGGGAAAACTTTGTCCTGTTTAATTTTTTCTATATGGGGAGAGCAAGCATCACAAAACAATTGAAAGTCAGGTGAGGAGCAGGAACCTGGAGCCCTCAGTTACCTTTTCTGCAACCTTCCTGGTCTCCTTTATGCATGAGGAGATACGGTGGGGACTCAGGGAAGAAGGGCAGAGTGACCAGCTGGACCAGCGCTGGAAGTCCACAGGAGGCCATCAGCATGGGCCACAGGGACTGGCTGCCCAGCAGCTCCCTGGAAGGGATAAAACGTGTGTAGAGTTTATTGCAGTTTATTGCACTGGTTTGGAGGAGAGAAAGGAATGGATAGAAAAGCAAAGGAATAAGCAAACGGTAGAGGGGATACAGAAATGAATTGGGTAGGAAATCAATTGTATTATACCTTTGTCCTGAAATTTGCCCTACAGCTTTTCCCAGTGACCAAAAGAAAGAGGAAGTAGAGTTTGCAAATCCACGTAGCTTCTTAGGGGAAATTTCCCCAACATATTGATGATGTAGAGGAACACAAAGACCTTGAGGTGAGGAGAGAAATATGGGGGAGGAGAAAGAAGATATTCATAACCATTGGAAATAAAATTGCATGTAAATAATTAGGCATTATGGAATATAGCTGCCTTATGCACCAAATTGTTTCTCATATCTCAACACACATATGAGATTTTTCAGTACTAGATTTTCTAACCCTTTCTACAAAAGTGTTTGCACAGTGCAGTTTCCTGATCTTAAAAAATGTCCGCTTTTCACTTTGGGGTGCAAGTGTAGCCTTGTCATAGTTATCTCTTGTGAGTCTTAGCATATTTTAAAGGACACAGTATGCAAGTGCTGAATAACTAAACACTCTGCAGTAATATTTAATGTGCTTGTAGTTAACCCTCATAATCTCAACCTTTTCTGACACAATGCTATAGAAGAGCTGTATAGCAGATCCCTAGCAAATTAAAATACACAGTGCTATATTCAATATTGATTGGATATGAACTGAGGGGAGACACACTAATACTTTTCCACTGTCCAGCAATAATTTTGGTGACTTCAGGCAAAGGTGATATTTCCAGCTATTAGTGAAGTACTTAATAACTCAGACATGCTGAAAACTAGTCTGGGAACAAGAGCTTTTTCTCTATATGGTGGTCACAGCCCCTTTTATCTGTTTTAAAAGCAACATGTTTTCTTGGTTTTCTATGATGGCAAAGCAATAGGGATAATCTCTTTAACAAAAAATAGGTCTTTGTATGAGGCATCACACAGGTGATCTATAGATCACAGAAGGGTGGGTGGGTAGGTAGTTCTCAAAATACAACTGTAGTTATTCAATACAACTCTATGTCAGAGAAGCAATGTACAAAATCTGGTTATTTGAAAAATAGACATTAATTTCTAATGAAGTAAGTTTAAATAGACCTCTCTGTGAATATTCAAACTGAAAGGAAAAGCAACTTTTTGTGTAGGAGACAAATACAAGTCATACTGATAGCAGCACAGGATGTTTTCGCTGCATGTGGTCTACCTGCCAGGAGTGATTTTGCTTGATTATCCCCAGCTCTTTGTACTAAACCCAGGGACTTACTGCTTTCAAAAAGATTGTAAAACATACCTGAAAGATGTTCAGAGTCAAAATTAAATGGCTATGGCTTTGAACAGCCTGGTTCTCTGGAGCCTTATGAGAATACAAGCTTTAAACTGTATACCATATAATTTCCAGTACAGTTAAACAATATTAAAATAATAATATAAATATTTTTCCATCAGAAAAAAACCCTTATTTCATATTGTATCAAAACATTCCTGATGGCTCTCCATATTTATGCACTCATGAAAGCTGAATTTCATACGGTATCAGTGAAATTAGTAGCAATTATGCTCTTTATTGCTGGGTGTTATAGAAAATCTTCTGACAAGGGACCACTATCTTTAATACTTTGTTGTCATTGTGAAATATTATTATTTACTTTGAATAGAGATATAAATTCTGTGAGAGTCTGCTGACCTTGGGGGAAATCACTTACCTGCACTTACTCCACACATGAAGCGTCCAATTAGAATCATCTCAAAGGACCGGGCTATTTTACTGCAGCCCATGATAGATGCTGCCACTATCATGAGCAGATTGTTGCACAGAAGACATTTCTTTCTGTCAGTGCAAGAAATTAAAAAGAAGTTTTGTGAATCAGAATGGAAACATCACTTAAGCACCTGGCATGTAGGATGTCTTGGGTGGAATTCATAGGATCATAGAATCATGGAATGGTTTGGGTTGGAAGGGACCTTAAAGACCATCCAGTTCCAACCCCCCTGCCATGGGCAGGGACACCTTCCACTAGACCAGGTTGCTCCAAGCCTCATCCAGCCTGGCCTTGGACACTTCCAGGGATGGGGCATCCACAGCTTCTCTGGGCAACCTGGTCCAGTGCCTCCCCACCCTCTCCAGGAAGAACTTCTTCCTGGTCCCTAATCTAAACCTCCCCACTTTCAATTTAAACCTGTTACCCCTTGTCCTGTCACTACAAGCAATTGTCTTGCTAGTGTTGTGAAATTTTTCATATGTGGTCCTGGACAAAATAAGCCTTTCTACACTGTTGGCATGGGGTGTTCTGGACTCACACTGTGCCTTGACACACAGATAGACCTGGGAGTCTGGGAATGCTTCGGGGTTTTGTAGTGGAGAAAAGTGTTAAAGCTTTTCTGCACTTGAAAATCCATCATGAAACACACTGATGTAGCACTTAGGAGCATCTCAATGATGCTATATTTTGAATAACACCTCCAAGAAACCCATTCTGTCTTCATCCATGGGGCTGCCTTCCCTCCTTGATGAGACTAACCCAACCTGATTAACTGCATCTGATGTGACAGGCTGGCAGCACAGCTGATTACCCCATGACACTGGAATAGGGCAAGAAGCAGCAGAATCTGTTGACACCACTTCTAAGCTGGTTGTATTACAGCCAACTAAGCCTAAAAGTCTGTCTCACATTTAAAACCTCAACTGTCATTTCCTTAAGCTAAAATTCAATTGACAAATAGTCTTTAAACATACGTACTTGCCATACTTGACAGTCAGGTATCTACTTCCTGAGGAACCCAAGAGACCTCCTATACCAAAGATGGACACAGTGATAGACCACAGGAACAAGAGGTTATCCTGATGGATGGGGTAACCATATCGCTCCAGCCAAGTTTCATTGATGAAAGCCTTAACATGCTGAGGCAGAAAAAATAACTTTTATTAACAGTAACTGTGACTTCAGTGTATGTATTTTGCTATATTTAGAACAGAATTTTGTTGCTTCAGCTAAAGTCATGATTTCATATAGGCTGTAAAAGCGTGCATGAGCTAATAGACATAATGTAATAGAGCATGACATGTTCATTTTGCCATCAAAAGGAGTTCATGCTTTGGTTTTTTGTTCTTGAGATCTGAAGAACTGAGTCACAGACTTGTAGTGAAGAATAATGTCAAATGAGACCGCTGAAGTAGGCACATGCTGTCGGTTTATAGGGGAAACAGATGCCACCTCAGTCAGTGTGCATTTTCTGAGCAATTTTCAACACTTGAACATATTCAGCTTTACATGATAGCATAGTAATGGGAATGAACCATGAGAGGAGAATACTGTTAACCAGAGTGTCAGGTGCGACTCTGCCTACCTGAGACATGTAGGTGATAGTAGAAATTTGAAAGCCAATTTGGAATGTTCCACCGATCCCCAGGACAGTGATCATTTGAAAGAGCCCCTGGTACTGTACCTGCAGAGGTAAAACAAAAACTTCTTAAGCTTGTAGTCACATCAGGCTTTTCTTGGAATGTGTCTTTCATTCTCCAGAAGCATCTCATTTGTTCAAGGGATTTGTAGATAGGCATGTTCCCTCTGCTTGCCCTGATGTGAAGTGTACATCCCTACATCCAACTCAAGGAAACGCAGCCTTTAGCTATGGAAATCACTACATTTCCCTCCCCTCCTCAAACATCAGTCACCTGAGTAGCAAGATGAAGGTCATTCCACACTCCAGGGCTGAAACATGTGACAGTGGTTTTGGGGAGAGAGGTGTTACTTTCCCCTCTGCTACCTGGACAGTGCCAGACTACCTGCAGCTCAGTCCTGCGTCCACAGCAGTGACCAGGCCCTCTGTACCCAGACCTCTCTTATCTGAGAGAGCAGCTGCTGTGCTAGCTACCCTGCGGGCCCTTGAATAGTGGGCAGTGATCCCTCAACTCGAGTTTTGTGGCAAATCACACACAGCAGCTAAAAATTAAAAAGAAACCCCAAGTCTGAAATTGGGGGCAAAAAACCCAGAGTGGTGTTGCTTGTAGCATGCTTTTACACCCAGATTCCTGTAGGTGGCAGTCCTTGGAAATCGGTGGGTTTTTACCTAGATGGAGAGGAGGGAACAGCAAGTTAAAGTTTTGGAATAGAAGTTTCCTTCTGCAATGGTTCTGCTCAAGATGTGCTGTAGGAGAGAAGCGTAATTTTTAGCTCTTATCCCCATCAACAGTTCTGAACTCTTGTCCCACCTGCCTGTCTCAAGCAGAGTGGTCGTCTTAATCGCTTGGGAGCTTTGAGAATAGGCATTCCACTTTGATTTCTTTTCTGACATTTTTTCTACTTGAAATACACAACCACCACTGCACTTAGGTTTACTCTACAGCATCTTTGCAGTGGGACTGAGTGAATATGTCGTGAATATCAACAGCCTTTCAGAGGTGCCCCACTATATTCCTCTTTCATGGGTGAGATGTTACGTGCACGCAGCAGGAGCTGAGAGCTCTTTCTCAAAGAGGCTTTGTCCAGTTTGGAGGTGCCTCATTTGGAGGTGTGAGGCAGCAACTCCAGGTTCAAGGCTCAGCCATAGCCAGGATACAAATGCTGCAGGCTCCCACAAACATCTCTGTCAAGATGCTACATCTGCCAACATCCAGTTCTTTTCCCTGCCTTTCAAAACCTCTGCCTGCCATCTCTTGCACTAAGCAATTAGTGATATATTGAACAAACTCTTTTTTTCTCAGCAGCTAAGCAAAACAAATTATTCTTGAAGGTAAGTAGATATATTCCAGTAAATGAAAACACTTAAGAAACATTAACATATTGATAAAAATATGACAAAGATGAATGGCAGAGCATATGAAGTGCAAACATCTGGAATACCTCAAAATGGTAGGCAGAAGCACTTTTGAGATACTTTTAGTGAATAGGAGCCTTGTTGTTTGTATTGAGATACTGATTTTTCTTCTTTGAAACACTAGCAGCATACAAAGATGTCACAGATGTAGATACCCCACCAAGTACTTACAAGGTTCGAAAGGAAGCTGGTCATCTCTGGATAGGGGCTGGTTTTCCAGTGTGTGGTGTGCCTTTGTCATCACAGGCTCTGTGTCTCTGTCTCCTGCCTGCTGGTATGACAGTGGGCATTTGGCTTCAAGGACCAGAGTTAAATTTTTACTATTTTGTCTTCCCTCACTTATATTTACTTAAGCTGGCCAAAGTTAACACCGCTGGATTAAATATTTCAGGAAAAAATTGCATCTAGTCCAGTGTGTAGGTGAAAAGTTTCAAAGCAGAAGTTTGCACCTGGGAGGTAGCAAGGGCTTTGGAGAGGGAAAGGAGAACAGTTCAGGCAAAAAAATCTAAATTTTTCCCAGGACAGTTAAATACTTTACTTCTATGATACAGACTGAGGAGTGTCTCTGCCATCATCTGCACAAAGCAAAAAGCAGTTGGCACAAGCTCTCCTGACAATAACAGCTACCGAAGCCATAACATTTACTGAACAGAATCTCCTTCGAACAGATACAAGCATAACCCTGACACAGTAACTGTGATACTCCTGCTTGTATTCAGTTCTCTGGGATGCAGCTGCAGGCTTGTAGCAGTGATTTTGGCCTAGATTCATGGGCCTGTACTGAAATAAGAAAGGCTGGATGGCATCTAGATGTCCACCTTGTTCTTATACATGTCAGTCACAGCAATGATGCTGAAGCAGTACTACAAAGATGAGAAAGCTAAAAGGAAAAAGTCTAGCTCACTTGTTTTATCTGTCCTTTTGAGTAAAAGATAGGCAGAATGGGTAGTCAAAATAACTTGAGATGTTGCTTGCAGAAGTACAATAGAGAGAGGCCTTGGCATGGGGTTAAAACAACAGGGAAACATTAATATTGGCGGGTTAATGATATGCTGTCTGGTTTATCAGTAACTGCAAGAGAAGTAGCAGTAGTGTGTGTTTGGGAGAACAGGCCTCCTGAGGTTTGGCACATTGGATTTGTGCTACCTGTGAGGATGAATGATGGAGATTGAAAGTTTCCTTATGCTGTGAAGGAGTGAAGGTGCCCAGCAAGACTGCCTGTGAAGGACTGACTTCTTTCAGGACACACTGCAGCTAAATCTGAGTGAGCCTGGCTGGACATCGTAAGTGAGGGACAGAGGGATCCAAGGTTCATGCTTTTAAACCTGGTGTGGTGCTGTGACAGGGGTGAACACTCCCTCTGCAATGTTCTATCTGTGCTTCTGCTGCCACGGGTTCCTGCCAAAGGACCAGCAAAAACAAAGTGACACTGGCCAAGATGACAACAGAGGATTCTCCCTTCAGTATGTGCAGAAGGCTTAGGAGTCCTGAAAAGAAGATTATGAAAAAGAGAAAGAGGAGAGCAAAATCAGAGAGAAGGAACTGACAAATGAAGTAGAAGTTACCACAGCAGAATGCACTATTGATCTGGTACAGTGCCAATAATAACACTGATCCTAACTTGTATTTTTCCATATGTCTATCTAGTTAGCTACGCCATGGCTTTAATGGCTGTTCAGCACAGTTCAGAAGGACTATCACTTGAAATTGCACCACACTGTGAAATCTGTGCAAACTGGGAAAAGAACAGCATGGAAGACATGTCATATATGTGTTCCCTTTGGTCTCACGCTGTTCTTATTTTCAAACAGGAAACTCAGACATTAGAAATTCCCCTTTACAACATTATCAGGGAAGCTGCAAATTGTATAGAAGGACTGCCTCAGAGGGGATGGGGGAAGAGGGCATGGTGGCAAAAAGAAGCGTAAGCCTTCATCCTGGATATGGGCAGCACCTTGTCTTTTGGAATCGATGATGTCTGGGGGCACAGGGGTTTTTGTGGGCAGGTTAACGTACACAAGTCAGTTGGTCCCCCAATGTTACTGCAGAATAAATGTCCATAATTCAAAACTTCTCTTCTTAAAGAACGTGGTGCATTTATAAATCACTTTTTGACAGCTCAATAGGGAATGCCAGTTTTCCAAATAAAGAGTGGTAGATGGAGGGGAAAACCATCCAAAGCCAAATCAGCAGCCAGCTGATGTTCAGGAATAAATCTCATGACTGCTTGACTCTCACCCAAATACAACTTATTTTATAGTGTCTGCAAGTTTAAACTGTAGAATTTTCTTACGGACACCCAAAGGTTGCTTTAGTGCATGAAGAGGGGAAGATACCCAACTGCATTATTGCCAAAGAATTGCAGTTGTGATCACAGTAATTGAAATGCACAGCTGCCAGCAGAGTTTGGTCTCCCATCACTTCCAGCTCACTTAGGATTTTGACATCTCCCACCACTGCCTTTTGGTTTGCAGATCACCTGCTTCTGCCTGGTGGTCTTCGTCACCCCCCAGTTTCTTCATAGCTGTGCAGAACAAAGAGGAAAGCTTGATACAGTGGTACTATTCCTGTATCATGATATCTGTACATGCAGATTTATATAGATTATTAATTAGTTATTCCCCTTGGGTTTCAGGCATCATGATTATTAACAAGCATGGAATGAGAACACCCGCGAGAGGTGTTTCTATCCTGTGTTCACAATCTTGCAGAAAATAAGGTCCTATCTCATAGATGTTAGTGTATAAAACTTAACATAGTTGTCAAAACATCAA
>NW_010242513.1:0-38302 GCF_000690775.1 Eurypyga helias | reverse complement strand
TTTCCCTGTCTGATTGAGAGGCTTTTGTTACAGCACCTTGGAAGTGCCTTCCTTGAACCTGAACAGAGACACTATGGCCACAATCACTGGCATCCCTTTGCACTGATAATGTGGCATATTTAGTCATTAAAGGGCTTGGTGTTTGTACGCATGTGTGTTTTCATGTAGAATTGCAAAGACACGCTGTATCTGGACAGTTTTGTTGGAAAGGATTTGCAGTAAATTGATGAGATAATTTATGCAGTTTGCTGACAAGAGGACATCTTCTGAAAATTTTGACTTTCAATGTTAGCGTCTGTTAAGTGGAGAGACTGGTGTGTTTGCTACCTGCGCATGCCCACTAAAAAGCAGCCATAGTCTAGCTCTTAAAATTGTTTTCTTCTGCAGAGAAGTTGGGGTGGTAAGAGTTGGGAATAGAAAGTCAATGGAAACACTTTTCAACTTATTTTGGGAAGTATCCTTTACAGTTTGACCACATTACCAGTGACTCCTGAAGGTGCTGTATCTGCTTGAACCTTTTCTTACCATGGCTGAGTAGTTGATGATAGAGATTTGAAAGCCAGTTGTGAGGGATCTACCAATTCCCAGCACAAAGAGGATTACAACCAACCACTGGTACTGAACCTACATTTCTAGGATATCATCTTGTTTGAGGCAGCTTAAATAATCTTAGCAGAACATGCAAAACATCAGTGCAAAAAAGTCAGACAGATAAAGGTTCTGGATTAACAGTTTTGTTACTCTTCTTCACATTAATTATTTAACAAATACACAAAAACTTTATTTTCAAATGCACAATTTCATATCACTAATAGGCTACTAGCTAGGAAAGCTTAATACTGTCACAGTTGTACATGGGAAGTTGTGGGAGCAGGTGGAATGGAAATGTCTCACCATTTAAGTACTAGAGGACTTTTAAACCTTTTTTAAAAAATCCATTTCTCTACCCAGCTAGAGCTTCCTTCAAAGTTTCCATGATGATTTCATATAGAAAGTTCATTCTGTGTCTTTTGATTTTTTTACTTTAAACGTTAACTCTAATTTTACAGTAACAAAAACAGAAGGATTATTTAAAGAGCATCCACTGTCCAACCTACTGAAGAGAGTTTGGTACATATGTACTGTATTTTCGGTAGGAATGGTAATTGCAACAGATAACCTCTCAATTCTTCTGATAGCTTAATACTAACAGCCAATACTGCCAGCTGTAGTACTCACCACTGCTGAAAGGAGCTTTTCCATCTTCTGTCAAAAGGTGGCTGATCCCAAGAGGAGAGAACTCTGGTAGACTGGGGAAGTGTTTTCTATCATGCCTTTTCTGCACCTACATAAGTAATCAATCATCTGAGTCCAAGACTAAGGTTAATGTTTACTTTGTATGATTTCTGTTGACTGATGTTTTTTGCAGCAATTGGACAGTGTTTAAAATGGATGGAATAAATATTTCAGTGTCTCAAAAGGAGAAGACCCTGTGAGTGGGAACATTTTGTATCATGAGTGCTCCCTATTTTGATACAGGGAGGGAAACCAAATGGAATATAAAATCTAACCCAGGATTCAGTTGTTGGAATACTCACTGGTGCTTTAATATCAAAGCTGCTTCTGTGGCTAGAAGTAGCAAGCACGTTCTTGAACATTTTTAAAACAGAAAACTCCCCAAAACTCAATACTGATTCAGTGCGCCAGCACAATGCTAACCAATATGAATGGTTAAACTGCAGAAAGATAGGGCTTAGGGTTCTACTGAACAGGAGGCATGGTATACCGTTTGTAACTGTGACAGAAAATGGAAAAGTGATTGATCATCCTATATGAAGGTAGAAGAGCTGGGGGGGGAAGAGATTAAATGCTGCTGTGGTCAGTGGGATTAACAACTCTTGAATAGCACCAGTCTGTGGGTGCTGTGGAGCATAGCAGTGGTGAAGTGTAGTATTATATACTGATGTGTATTCATGGAGTGCAATGTGTCCTAGGCCAGTACACAGCTAGCAGATGTTGACTATCACAGCTCCTGCTTTTTTTTAGCAGTTAATTATTTATAAGATAGTCTGAATTTTCAAAGTGTCTACTGTCTCAGTGCTCTCTCAAAGTGTCTCACTCGCTGTCTCACTCCAGGACTCTGGTCGTTCAGGTCTCAGCACTGCCTGTATGTTTGTTAACCTTTGTGCCACCCATGAAGTACCCAGAGTAAGATTGAGAGCATTGCTTACACTATAAAACTTGCTCCAGATTTTGCTACAATGATATGCATGGAATGTGCAGTCAGTCTGCTCCAGAGGATCCAGTGAGAGGAAACAGGGTCCTGATTCATCAGGGTCTGAATCGCTTCAAGTAATTTGTTAAATAAGTTGTTTCTCGGGTCATTAATTCATTAGAAACTGGGGCTTCCCCAAATTCAGCCCAAACTAAGCTGTTGATTTTCGAAGATATATTCACACAGTCTATTCTCTTTCCATACATCCATGGCCTGTGCTTATCCTTGTTGTCCAAGACTGCTGCTGTTGCTCTTCCTGTTGTACTCACCTGGTCCTTTTCCATAGGCAATAACGAATAAAAAGATGAGAATAACACTGCATTAACACATCCAGAGGAACTGATCCTAGACAAAGGCAAAAGGAGGGAAGAATATGAAATTTAATGTTTTAGCTGTAGCACATGTGATCAAAAGATATAGGAGAAGCAATATTTATGAAAAAGCCCATGACACTGGGCTCGGTAACAGATGCTCACTAGCACTACTGTGCTCTCTGTACTAAATACAGTGGAAGGCCAAAAGTAACCTGGAGTGTCCTATCTGCAGAGGTGAGCTGAACGGCACCCTGGTCTGAAAAACAAGTAACAAATTCCAAGCTGATTATAGCTTGGGGAAAATTGTTAGTAATTTAACCTAATTATCTTATCAAATTAGAGAACTTCAGTGAAATTTTTAAATCTCTTATGAACCAGAAGATATCTGTGAAACAGAAAGAAGCTGAAAGTTTCTGGGCTGAGACCACGATTGCAATGCAGTGCAAAACATTGGCACTACTGAAGGGTGACACTGGGTTCCTCACTGCTTTCCACCACCCCAACTGGGAGTTGCTGGAGAGCTGCACTATGTAGCTGGATCAAGGGTGGAAACTGGTGGTTGTTGGTAGGCTCAGTACCCTCTGCTTCTGCTGCAGGAGGCATGGGATAGCAAATGGGAAAGGTGACAGCAGGGATGCAGAGATAAGCCACCTAGTATTGAAGCTGGGCTGTAACACATGTTTTCTTGAGTACTACAAGATTTTCAATTGCTTTAAGTGATTTGAACAATTGCAGGATGTGAAATACTTGAATATTGGCATGGAGAAGAATCACGGTCCTTGCTAACATGAAACTTTTATAGAGGGTCATGCTGGTTCCAGAACCACTCAGGAACCTTACTCTTCCCTCTCTGTAACAGTGGACATGGCCTGCTGTGTACCAAAGTGGGATGCTCATTCTGTTCGGTTGAGAATTAATTTTAAGAAATACTTTTCCTTTAAAAAAATTTATTTTGAATCAACTGAAGTTGTTTGTAAAACAACGTTAACTGTTTACAAAGACTGTAAGTTAATTCTTGCTTCCATCAGGCTTCTATGTATTACATGTAACATTTTGTACTACACCAAATACAACATAGCTCACTCTACACTACAAAGATTTAACTGTCAATGGTGAGCTCCGAAAGATGAGGTGGGAAGGTGGGGTTACATTCCTGAAGGTAACAGAGCCCTGCTCCTCTTCCTCCTGTCATCTGTGTTTCTCCCAGAATACTCATACTGCTGTCTCATTTCTATCTGGCCTCACACTTTGGTTTAGTGCTGTAATATGGAAAAAGCAAGACTTAAATGCTTAGTATACTTCTTATTTATCTTCCTAAAGAAGAGGACAGGATGAGTCTTTCTACTGAGGGTTTGAACACTACAAGAAGTGTGCTTATTCCAGACACAGTACTTAGCTCACCCAATACCCTTGGCTTGGAGGGATTTTGTTTTCAAAGATGCTGTGTGTCGCACTTGTGTGATCCTGGAAATCAAACAGATACACTGCAGATTCACAAGTACTTCTTTAACCTTTATCCCAATCCATGCCAGTTTATGGCAGTGTTAATGATTTACTACGTATTCCCTCTTGCAGACTGTATTTACTAATAGGAGGGAAGAAGGGAAGAGGTCAGGCATGCTGGCCAAGATCACACTGTAGAAAGACATGCATAAGGAAATGAGTTTTTAGTGTCTTGTAAGACACTAAAAGCTTCCTCACTAGGAACCAGTAAGGTTGAGAAAGACCAGACCAAATAAGGACTTTTAAAATAGTCAGGGTCTCACCTAATCCTTTAATTTCAAAATACTTTAAATGTTTCTTTTTTTTTTTTTCTCCCTGCATTTTTGTCCAGAAGAAGGAATGTATGTTGGTTCTTACTGTGGTATTGTGTGATCCACGACCTCCAGCCATGAAACTATAAACCTTGTCAAACTTGTTTTGTCATATGATGATTTTCACAGGAAGGATGGCTGTGTTGGGGAAGTCCACTGCTCTTGGTGTTAGCTCTTGGCACTGCTACAAATATTGTTAGAGAATGATGTGAAGATAAAATAGCAAGAGCCTTAGGGCTGTGAAAGAAACTGCTGCTCAACATTCAGGTTCTTTTGCAAATTTTGGTGTGCAGCATCTGCAACTGTCAGTAGCGAAGACCTCATTTCCAGAACAAAACAGACGCAACACACTCCCAGCAGATGGGCTTTCCCCTGTCCCTGACTCTTCAACCAATGAAAACCAAATCCAGGCATGATCAGCAGGATGTGTTTTCCTAGTCGCTGCATTTTTTATTTCCTTATCAGTAAACTGCAAAGCATGAAGAAGAACAAGAGTGTGTCATGTCGTATAGCAATGAATACAAAAAGTGAAGCCCTTTTTACCCTGTTTTGTAATGAAAATATGGAATACTCGGAGAACTGGAGAGGGAAGCAAATGCTCAGACACACAGATTGGGTTCTCTGGGAGAGGCATCACTTTCTTTTGTCTCATCAGGTACTCTTGGGAACTCAGTCCCATTGAAACCAGTGTTCCTTCTCTCTGACATGAAATACCTCCAGGCTGAAGACATGCTACGTAGTCATTGCTAATGAAGAGGGAGAACCTGCCCACTGGGGATTAGACCGCTCATTATTTCCTGCAGCTTTACTTTCTTCGCTCGTGCTTTCTTTTAGTGCTGACATATGCCTGTTTCTCCCAATAGAAGAATCTCCAAAATCTAGGCAATATACCCGATAACCAAACAAGAAGTTTTGGTTGGAAGCCTCTCTAGCATAGTGTCTCCTTTACACCAGGAACTTTTACCTCCTTTGCACTTTTTTTCTTCAGATGTAGCAATGACTTCCTGCTCCTTGCCCACCCCCCCTCCTCTCTGAAAAATAAAGACCATACTGCAGGTCACAGAATTGTGGTCATAACCTCCTCAAGAAAGTCCTAGTTGACCCTATACCATGTGCTTGCTCTCAAGTCTAATTGTAAGAGGGGGAAACATTGCATACCAATTCAGTTTACTGATAGGCAAGGTACTCTTCTTCCACCAGACTGAAGAGCTAACTGCTTCTTCTGAACTGGAGCTCCTTCTCTCGGAAAGCTCAGCAGAACTGATTGTTAATAGGAGCAGATAATTTCAGTGTGAAAGCTCTGTCTTCTTCTCTCAGTTTCACAAGTATGCTGTACATCTGAACCTTCCACACTCACTTCCTCCAGTAACTGTGAAGTGCTGGTTTTGGTAGAAAAATAGCAGATCCTGTGTTTTCAGTTTACATAGCTGCTACCTTGCAGGGACTGACAAAGATTTTATTTCTTTATACACTGCGTTTAATTTTTTTTCTGCAGAGAATTTTATTCAGTTCATATTTCAGCAGTTGGAGAGAACCACCATGTTCATCCTGCACTCCGCGCTACAGGTGATTATTTTTAAAATACACATTTGTGCTGTTTGTGGATCAATGGATTCTCTCTTGCTTAGTGAGACTTCTGGCCACTATAGTAATAAAAGAGCAAAATATGGAGTGGAGAGTTTGTTTACTAAAGTCTAGTGACAATCATCACTGAGCAGTTACTCTGCTGTGGGGCTGTCTGTCTCTTCTTTCCACGGTAGTTCAGCCGGTTGAACTCCTCCATGACCTGCAGCATGGTCTTTCCTTTGGTCTCTGGCATCATCAAGAAGACAAAGATAGCCATGGACAGACAGTATGCCAGGAAAATGATGAAACAGAAACTACCAAGACCTTCCTACAGGAAAAGAAAGAGACAAAATTTGTTCATATAAATGGATTTAGATTTTTTTCTCTTATGAAATGGAATTCCTGGTTTTGTATTTACTAAAAAACTTTGTCAGGATCTCAGTTGATGTATGTCCTGCTTGCTGACACCTGGGGAATGGCACTGAGTGGTCAGATGAACTAATTCTCCTTTCCTGTTTTAAGGAGGAAAGTTATGCTCAGCAGACATCGAATGTCATTGCTTGACAATTCACAGATGTGCTGAGCTTCTGTTCTCTTCCCTTCTGTCCTGTTCTCCTCAGTCAGTGCTAGACTGGGGAAAGGTGTAGCATGTTAGCTCTGTCCCTGCTTGCACAGTCCAAAACTGCAAAGGCTTTATTCCTGCTACTTCCCAGTGCTGGGTGAGATCTCTGGGACTGCCCATTTTCCACATTAACCTCAAAGGAGATGCACATACAGAACAAGGGGGGGAAAGAAGGGAGCCTCTCATGACATTGAAATGACATGTTGGTGCCTCTGTCACTGCTTCTGTGTTTGCCACTGTCACACTCAAACTGTGTGTGGAGTTAGCAGCATTTTGTGGTTTTGCTATGCTTTCGCTAGATATCTGGGTAAAAAGAAAGAGGCCATCAGAACTGGAATTAATTTGGGCTCTGTCCTTTGCATGAAGTGTTGAAAGAGAAGTATGCTCTGGGTTCAAAAAGGATCTAACCTCAGCTGAACTGAAACAAAACACCCTACTTTGCTTACCACAATGAAAGGGAACAAAAGTCCAAGGATGAAGAGTTGGATCCAGTTTGTAGCACCATTAAAAACATAAGCAGCTGGTCTGTATGACTGAATAAATATTTCTGTGGGCAGGGGACATAATACTCCAGCTGAAAAAAAAAAGTTGGAAAATAAAGAAAGTTTAGAAATTTTGCAAGATGCTTCTGTAACTCACACTTCCTAATTGCCACATAAGTTAATGGTTTTAACTGACCTGGAAGTGTTTGAGGTGCTGCTTGGCTCTTCAGGAGGAAGGCATGTAGGAATGCAATATGAAATGCAGTTTTACCTCCTACCCAGTATGGAGGGGAACATCTATCCCTGTGCTCAATGAGGAGTAGAGATTCACGCTATCTGTGGAACAGCTATGCCTGGGACCTCTCCTAAAGGCTGCAGTGAGGAAGCAATGAGTATATGAAACCATTCCAGTAGAAAATACCAACCTGGCCCAATGCCAAAGCTCATGATGAAAATGAAGATGAGTGCAACAGAGCAGTAGGGTACCCAGGAAAAGGAATCCTGTGGTGGGAAATGAAAAGCAAATAAAATCAGAAATTAAAATTTATCCAGCTCCATTAGAAATATGCATGACTGCTGTGAATGCTAAACATACATTTGTTTCCTCTACTTCCCGAAACTTCGCAAGGAGATAGTCTTGGCAGTGATCATGGGTGTTTAAAGCTATTGGCTTTCGTCTGCATGTGCACATCTGGGAACAAACCTCTGTTATCATGATGGTTAGACCCCAAAGTACTTCTACTCCCACTAAGAAGTGATTTGGGGGAAGGGAAATAGTCATGGTACCTGCCATACAACAAAACATGAAGACGGGACACAGCTCTAATGCATAAGTGGGGTCTTACCTCTAGTGAAAGCGTGACTGTGAGGAGCCCTAAAACCAAGGCCATAACAGTGTAGCTTTTCCACAGCAGTGTCTTCCTCCCTGCACGATCAATTAGGAAACCCTGCAACCAGGAGGACATGCTGTCAGCTCCAAGGGACAGACCTTAAAGGCAGGCGCTGGTGAGCTGCTCCAGCAGCTGCCTTCACCAGCCAGGCTGGGGATCTTTGAAGAGCCAGGAACTGGGATGTGGTACCTCCTCTGGGAGGGTGAGTAAAAGCATCCGGGGAGACCGAGCAGGACCAAGAGCTGCAGGGAGGAGGTGGGGAGGTGCAGGACTGCAGGGAGCATTGCCCAGGCAGAAGAGGACTATGGTGACGCTCTGCAGGCAAAGGATAGCCAGGGAGGACAGCAAAGTGGAAATGCTTGCACTCTTAATTGCCATGAATCCTCCCGCCATGAGTCCGGACAAGTGGACACAGGGACCATCATCTGCCCTTCCTACAGAGGGGAACTGGGATTCCCCAGGCTGGCTCAGGGTGGCTCGTGATTTTGAAGGAAAGACTCCTGTCCTCCCATAAATTGAGAGTAAATGCATGTTTGCAGGGTTTGTGGAGATGAATTTGTGTGATCAGTGCAAAGTACTGCTGTTGATTTGTGGCAGAAGTTTGATTCCTGAAGCTGTGTTTACAGTAGTTCTAAAGATTGAAGTGAACACGCATTACAGCAGAATGAAGTTCAGCTGAAGAGCCACTTACACAAAGAACTGTGGTGAGGATCTCGGTGATCCCAACTCCCAGGGACACATAGCGGGTTTGAGCAGGGGGGATTCCAGCCTTTATAAAGACATTGTACGCATAAAAGTAAACCTGGAAAGAATAGAAATGTGTGAAGGTGGTACCCATGTGGTTATGTTTACACTAGCTTCTCTCTTTTATTCATGGAAAATAACTAATCAGGCCTTAAGAGAAAAACTTTATTTCAGTAACTAATCCTCAGTGTTTTCACAAGGCTTATTTGTGCAGAACAGCTTTTACTAGCACCTTTGTCTTGAACTCAGTAACAAACACAGCCTTTTTCTTCTTTTTCTGCTTGCTTTTAGTGTTGCCTTTGTCTTATGTTACAGTTTATAAATCTATCTGACATCTTTCACATGTTTTAGTCTCTTACGTACTTTGGATTAGGAACATAGAGAAATATGGACAGAACATACTAAGCAAATGCTTTAAATTATCTTTCTATGTAATTTTTAAGCCTTTGCAGTGATTTTAATAGCCACTATTTTTCCAGATGTGAGAACTCATAAAGCATAAGAAATTCCACTGTTAATACGCTCAGTTTCTACTGGTCCTTTGTGGTATTCTACATGGTATATATGTGGTATGCAGTTACTGCTGCACTTGTGGGGGGTAGAAAAGGGTCTTAGGAATCTCAAAGACTTTCTGAATTTGCAAAATTAATCTGGATTTGAATCTTTCACTACAAGCTAGTTTTATACAGTAACTACTCCAATACTCAGTACTAATTACTGAAATAGAGATACATCCAGAGAAAAGGTGTGTTAGAGAGTATATATGTTAGAGAGTATATATATCAGTAACTGTCACATGTTACTGGAATGCTGTAATTATCTATAACTTGAGAAAATGCAAAGTTAAAGGATTTAGAAAGAAAACCAAAGAGATTAGAGTATGGAAATGCACTGTCAGTGTACATTACGAACCTGACTCAATGGCTGAACAATTTGCGCAGTGCGTTCTGGAGTTCAGAGACCCAGAGGAGGTTATGCTGTTCTTGTTCGGTATTTGAGATTTTATTTTATTCCCTTCCATTCTCTTATCATAACAGGGTAATCCATAGAGATGCTCTCAGATGACACTTGCCAAAACACAGTTCTCAACTTACCCAGGTCCCAGACTTCCATGGGAAAAGATTATAATAAACAGTAACAACAGATCCCCTTCTTACAGCCACTGTTGCAATCAGCATTTTTCTACTCACTGTAGAGCTTACTGTAAGCCTTCTAGAAAGCAGAGAAAAGTAGTAGCACACATACCACATTGACGCCAATTAACTGCATGCATGAGGAGACAAGGAAGAGAGTGATGAGCTGCCAACGGACAGCTCTGTCACGGAAAAGATCACAAACGCTCTTAGCCTTCTCCCCATGGATTGCTTCTTGCTCTGCCATCATGTCATCTATTTCGGCCTTGTGGTCACCCTCACCCCAGAGCTGCTTCACAGCTGCAAGGAGAGGGAGAGAGAAGCTCACTCCTAGTCCAAGCTCACCAGCACAGATGGGTTTTCAGAGGATTACTTCCTGCCTTGCAGAGTGTCTTATTTGAGCTTCAGGGCCTTTGCTTGTGTGAACTTTCTAGAGATCTGGGTTCAGATCCACTTTATTGCTATTTCACTCATAAATCTTAACCACAACTTCACCTTTGGCCAATAGCAGCTGACTGTGTTTCAGTGTGAATCATGCCCAAATTCTTACCAAACCTTCCCTGAATACCCTCCTGCTAAAGGAGGGTTCTAGTGCACACACACCAAAGCACAGACAAGGGAAAAAGACTCCTACATTTCCAAATAAGTCCACATCCAAAGAATGTGCCTTTTTGGTAGTTAAAACCCCACAATGGTGGTTTCTCTACCTACGTCAGTAAGTTGCTGTTTGGGTTACTGAAGAACTGGAATGCTTATGGATATGGCACAACAGTAAAGAGCATCGCTTTCTTACACAATGCCAGAAGGTACCGTATCGACACCCTGACAGCTCAGGGCAGAATCTATATTGATGGAAATACAAGCTCTGTGTGACCGTGTCCTTCAGAGGATCCTGGCAGAAGGTAAGGGGAACACTAGTGCCAGGACATGTCTCATACCAAACCAGAGGAGGCTGTCTTTCATTAAAGCTGAAGGTGGTTTCAGGGCTAAAACTCCAAGAGTTTTTTTCCCAACTGTGCCTCTCTACGAGGCTCATGTGGGGCTTTACTGTATTTTCCACTTGTTGCTACAGTGAATGCTTTGTGGCCCATTTCCTTACCTTTGATGCACCCCTCCTTGTCCTTTTTGTCAATGAGCAGGTAGCGGGGAGAGTCTGGGAAGAAGGGGAGGGTGAGAAGTTGAACGAGGGCAGGAAGCGCGTTGGTTGCCATGAGAATAGGCCAGAGAGCATCTACTCCAAGAAGTTCTCTGAAACGAAACCAGCAGAGTGAGAGGAGCTGAACAATCGCGTGTGCTGGCCATGTGAGCACACAGAGGGTGGTCCCTTGGCCCTTCTGCGTGTGTGCTGGCAGCTCCCACACAGGGGTCTCCAGCATTTCTCAGCCCAGACGAATGAAAATCTCAATGGTAGGTGGAGGGCAGAGCAGAGTGCTGTTGCCTCCAGCACACGAATTACCCAGGGTTGCCATCTGTGTCTCAGTGGTGAGTGAAGCAAGGCTGCCTGCTTCCTGCTGCAACAGCTGAAGGCCCACAGGGATGAACAGGGCCCTGGCACAAGTGCTGGAGAGAGAACCCACAGTGGCTGATCCCTGTTTCTGATACAGGGTGTCTTTAAGTTGCAGTGAAGACAGGATCCACAGGTTATCAGCCTGCTACTGACTGTCCCTAACAGCATCCACTGAGTTTCCTGCAGTTTTGAGCACACTGTGGCCAGAATGACACTGCTTGGGAACGGGACAGTCTGTCTTTGGCACAGAACAGACAGAAGGAGCCTGAGGGGGAATGAATCCACCATCGGTTTCTGGTTTTCTGTGTGTGATTGGTGGGTGTACCAGTTTGTGTGTATTCTCAAGAAAGTTTGGATGGATCTGATATTCCCTGATCCTTCTAAAAGCATAAAAAGTAAAGGTCAGTTCTTACAAAAGATGCATTTCTTTTAAACCCATTGAAATCTGTTACAGGATTTTTGATCTGTCTTTGGTAGGAAGCAGCATAATTCTTCAGGATTAAATAACTTGTATGATTTCTGTTTCCCGTTCACTTAAGTCAGGAATTTGGGCTGAGCTAAGGCTGCCTAGGGCACCCTGAAAACACGTCTAAAAATAGTTGCTGATTTGCCTATCCATAGGCTTGCATTGACATATGCACAAATTTTAACAAGAGAATTAATTAAATAGGTCTCGGGCCCCCTTACCTGAGACCCAGAGCAAATCCGACAAACTTTCCGACGGCTATGGCAGTAGAAGCTGTTATGGTGATGAGCCCGCGGAGCTGCCATGGGGCACATTCCCCAGCATACATGAGATGGATATTCAGCACTAAACCTGCAGTGAGAAATGACTGTTAGGGCAATTCCAGCTCCCACAGGTCTGGTGTTTTGGAGGGGATCATTACAGGCAAAGCATACAGGGTTAGGCTCTGAAATACCTTTTTAACCGTGTTGCTTGCCTGATATGAAGCACGTTCCCAGTATCGTGGCCTTGTGTCTTTGCTAAATATTTCACTAAGCATGTTCCTCTGGGAAATCTGTTCTTCAGCAGGCTGGCCTTCTCTTACAATGTTTCCTACAGCCACATCTGTAGGATTGCTGTTGCTCCCTTTAATGTCAGATTATATATTTCAGTGTCTACTCAGGATGCTATATGTGCTTTATTTTGTGCTTGAAACCAACAAGTTAACAAATGCTGTTTATTCCATTTTCACAGTGTATTAATTAATATTTATACTCTCTCTAATATTTTTTTTTTTTTTTGCTTATTAGTATTATATTTATCCAAGTGCTCAGGGATTGAAAATGCTGGCAGACTGTAACCCAAGGCATCTGGAAATTAGAACTGGCCAGCTTGAAAACCATTCCCTTGACTGTAATACTGGAGGCAGTATCAGCCACACCAAGCAGCAATAGAAACAATAGTCAGTTTTCCATTGAGTGAGCCTGCTACCCTGAAATATTACATGTTTTGGCTTTTTCACAAGTCAGCAGTACTTTTTTATGGACTGGATGGAAAGGCAAAAGGATGAGAAAGGGAGATGCCACACATGATTAATTTAATTGTGTCTGTGTTTTCATATTTAGTTGAAAATGCATTCAGCAATCAGGCCCTGTGCAGACTTCAGTAAAAATCTGCCATCCATATACTCGGTCTGGTAAATCCTTGTGACCCTCAGTCACTGCTCTCCCAACTATTTAATACCATAGGTAGGAATACTAATTTACCTCCACACACTCCAGAAAATAATCTTCCAATGATGATCATCTCAAAAGATCCACACAGCCGGCTGAGTCCCATCAGAGTTGCGCTCAGCAGAGCAGGGATATTGGCAAACAGCATGGCCTTCTTCCTGGAATTTATCTAAATTAATGTGACCATAAATATTGCCCATGTGTCATTCACAGCCTGACAGAAGTGGCATTGAATTGTATCATGGTTAAAGACTGTGCCAGCTTCAGAGATCAGCTGCAGTAAAGCAAATGGGAAATGGGAATGGGAAACCTTTGTCATGGACTGATACACTAGTTAAAGCTTTTGATGCCTCTAGTGGAGACAATATCTGCACTCAAGAACAAGCTTTGTGAGCAGCTGTCTGTGAAATTCACTTTAAAATGCATGCACTCCTCGTGATTTCTCTGGACTGGTTTTGCTTTGGAGTTTATAAGGGACGGGGTATGATCCTCTTTGTGATCCTTGGCAGATTTTGCTATTCTGTTCCTTCACTGAACTGATGCTTCATCTGAAGCAACCCTGGGCTGCTCCCAGAGCCACTTTACAAGCAGTCTTTCTCCCAAGACAGTCACTTATTTTTGCAGTTGTGGGTGTAAACAGAAAGACTATTGTAATCATTATTCCTACCTTCCAAATCTAACAGACATATATCCAGCAGACAAGGATCCCAGAAGCCCACCGATGCTGTAAATGGACACAATAAAGGACCACATCAAAGTAAGCATATCTTCAGTGGGAGAAGAGCCGTACCTCTTCAGCCAGGTCTCACAGATAAAACTTTTGATGTACTTTAAAAGAAAAACAGAAACCAATGGACTCGGTTAGCATATTTTTGCATAACTGCACCTCTTATTTACTTCTCATACCTACTTACTGGGGTTTTTTGGTGCATTTCTATTGACACCTTCGTTGAAATCTTAGTCCCACTGAAATCAAAGGGAATTTTGCCACTGCCATTTCTGGAGTTAATGTTTTAGCAACAAGGTGCAATCAGTAAATCAATGAATAAACATATCAATATTAAATACCAACAGTGAGTGCCACTGAGAGGGTAGCATGTTGGTCTATTGTTTATGTGCTAAACCCTGATTGTTTTGCTACCTGATCTTCCCTACCATTCCTATTAGTCTGTCTCTCTTGTCCACCTGCTGTATCCTGTCTGATGCCTGGGGTGAAATCCAGGTTTGACTTCAACTGACTTCAGTGTGATCTGGATTTGTCCCCCGATGTGACCCACTGGGGAGTGTCTCTGACCTGCTGTTTGTAACCTCCATGTTACCCTCATTCTTGACGAGGGTTCCCGATGTGGTAGTATGAGCTCAATGTACTCAGCACCATTCAGGATGACCCAAACCTCCCCTAATTTTTGTTTTCTGGCTGCAGGTATCAGTGCTGGACTCAGTTCTAGAGCTACAGCCCTTCCCTAACCTGTTGCATCTTAGGCACTTAGACCCAGTGTGTGTGTGGCCAAGGACATGGTTCAAGGGACTCCCAGAGACAAGGAAGAGGAGAATGTCCTGTAAGAAACCCACCTCAGTAAGGAGAAAATGGCTGACATCACTCAGCCTCCCTTTCCCCCTTCTGTCACACCAGGCAGAAGTTAAAACCCAATGAAACACAAGAGCAATAGCAGCTACTCTCAGAACCAAGAAACCACAGTAAGTCTAGTGTTGAGAGCAGAAGTGAAAAAGTTGGTGATTGCAAACAGGGGCAGGGATGCGGAAGAACATTGAAATCCATGCTGGTGGCTCAATCTTATGAGCTGTCCATGCTTACCTCAGCAGGAGAATTGATAATGGAGACCTGCAATCCATACTGGAAACCTCCACCAATGCCCAGGACAAAAGCCAGGAGGAAGAGATTGTAGCTCATTTTCTGTCAGGAAATAAAAGTAGCAAACACAGCTGGTATGGCTATTCAGACATGCCCCAACTGCCCTGGTTTACCTCCGGGAACTCTAACAGCTTGAGCAACATCACGCACCTGCCTCCTCCGAGACCAAGGAGCCAGCGCAGAGTGCAATAGGAGACCACATCACAGGACAGTGAGAAATCTGAGGGGAGACAAAGATCATAGGTGTCTCCCAGAACCCAGTTACACACTTCAGTGCTTCTGTCTTCAGCTTTGGCTGTCTTAGTCTGCACTGTCATAGCGTAACTAGTTGCGGGAGCATGGTGCAATGTGCAAGCACTATGTGCATGAATACTATCTATTTGTCCTTCCTCCTCCTTCTCCTTTCCCACCTGTTATCTCACCTAAATGAATATTTTGCTCAGTGTCTTGGCCAAGACTAGATAAACTTTTGGGGATTGAAGTGCATTCCTGGTTTCATAGTTTATTCGCCCCTTCTTAGAAGTGTATCTGATAGGAGGCTTAAGAATGCCCCCAGGATACAATAGCACACCCCATCCCTCTCACTCCCACTGCTCTCTGTTACTGAGTGTCCTAGTGATATTTTTGCCAGCAGTGACAGCATGATGCTGCAATTCCATCTCTTAGAGCAGATCGTGTTCAAAGGCAACACTGAACAACAACTGCCAAACATTTGCAAACTGATTTCTAATCAGATACATGACACTGCTTGAATGGGCATCAGATTTATCCGTGTTGCAACAAAGGAGTCAGAACTAAATAAAAGTGGTATTTGGCATATTCATATATTAAATGACAACAATCTCCTCTTTGTCAAAGCACTAGGAAGACATGAGATTCACAGTCTCTACTACTAGACATCCCTCCTGTCCTTCACGCTACAAAAAATGCCACACATCAGCATTAAACTCCCCATCAGCAAGAAAATCAGTATGACCTATTCTGAGTGCAAATTTTGTATCTCACCTGCATCAAATCCCTTAATCCACCCCCCATTCTGTACCATAACACCCATGCTTGATTTCTCTGTTGCATCTCTTGGGTGACTTTTCCAGTCTAATAGATTTTAAATTCAGGAAGATTTTTTTAACTTAACAGTCATCCTAAAATTGCTTTTTAAAAACATTCTTGTTTTATCTTTTCTGGATATCTGTTCCTATGCTTCCTTGACTGGAAAGGATTGGTTTCCATCCTTTGGTATTTACACCTTTTAGATACTTTGTTATGCATAACTCTTTTATTGTGGAGGACTTTCTCAGTCTTCCAGCCCTCCTCCATCCAGAAATCTTGTAGCTTTTTTTTGTTGCTGTGCTCTGAACTCCTTTGGTTTATCTTCCCCTGTTATGTATCAGACATTAAATATAAATGTGCTCTTAAATCCAGTTTTCTTTGCTTTTTAAATAATTCCTTGTGAGATATTTGATATCTTTAAGATAGGACCTCATACTATTATTTTAACCACATCTGATTCAAATTTATTTTTCTTTCTGTACTTAATTTATGCAGGTCTTTTAGAATAGCAGAAAGGAAAAAATATGTACTGCAAAAATTCAATTTGGAGAAAAAAAGATAAACATATACAAACTTGCATGCAAAGGTAGTAATTTCTGCTTGTGGACTAGGTCTTTCCTGATGCTTTCTTTGGTTTCTTTGGAAAAAGTCACTCTCTATATAGAGAGGAGTTTGAGATAATTCAACATGTCATTTTGTTCTTTCTCAGGGTTTACACTCCCTTTGGTGTGTCATTAAGTTCTTGCTATTTGCTTTGTCATTATTGTGTTGGTTACTGATGAAACTGCAGATGGTTTTGGCGAGCTGTGCATTCATACCAGGTCATTGGGGAAGAGAAGCTCCAGCAGCAGCTGACAGACAAGAAGTGCTGCAGGAGATGAGTAAAGGACAATAAAAAAGGCAGTGATGGATGCCAAAGTCCAGGGACTGGCGCAAACTAGAGTGGACTGGCTTGGACTCCCCAAGTCATAGGTTGGGTAATCAGTGATCACGTTTAAAGGAAAAGCTCCTGACTGCTACTTTGAGCCTCAGTACAGCAAAGCCTTCTGACACCTGACTTGACCAACCTGACTGCACCTGCGCATTCAACTCTGAAATTATGGGATCAGTTGACATTTTAAGACTAATGGTCATTGTCTGAAAGTTCAAGTTTGTGACCCTATAATATATGGTAGATACTAGGGAAGTTGAATGTCAGTTTTAAATCCTGACTGTAAAATAAATAAATTACATGTTTACTTTTATCCATAAATCTCAAGGGGCCTCTTTATCTAGCAGTCTCCAAGATGGTTTTTGTTAGTAGGCTTTTACAAGTTCATCAAACAGCTTAGGGGGAAATTCCTTCTCCTGGTGAGTGGCTGCACTTGGCTGTTCCTCAGGCTACGATGCTGCATGTCTTCGGTGTCTGGGAGAATCCCAGCCCCAGCTGGGTTGGAAGTGAGAGGTGGCTTGTGCAGAGGAGCGTTGTCGGAGGACAGCAGCGGTAACTGTTTTTCTCTGGTGTTGATGTTTACTAGTCAGTCCAGCAGTGCGTGGCAATTTGAGTTGTAAACAATAATATGAACTATGAGTCTCTGAGGATCACTTTTCAAGATGCAAAAATACATCTAACGATTCACATGATAAGAGAATTGACCTGAATGAGTATCGTCTATTTTTTCAGTTGAAGGTGTTTTAATTCAATAACAATTAACAAACTTGTTAAATGCTTTAATTAAAATGTAACCAGTTAGATCAATTAAAATGTAACCACTGTTTGTCTTTGCTTAATCTGTCTAAAGACACCTGATTTCAGGCCATAGTCAGTAAAAATGCTGGAAGTTGGAATTAGTGTTTTCTGACACATGTATTTGTAGGACTGGCTCTGAAACTCGGCAAGTGAAGTAAATGCGTATCATTTTTGAGCAGGCGTGTTTCATACTCCATCCTTCCACGGCTCTGGAAAAAGCACAACAATACTGATTCATGGGAGTAGCCACAAAGGTGGCCAAGGTGAGGACCTCTGGACATTGGAGGACTTCTTCTGGTTTTAACCAATTCTTCTCTGACCTGTACATCCCAGCAGTGTGTGCAAGTCCCTCCCTCTGCCCAGGCAGTCTCTTCCATCCATCCCCTGCTTGCTAGCCTGCATCTTCTCTATTGCCTTATCGGCTTTGCTTCACTTCTGTCTCCTGTCCTTTCTCTGATCCTCACCAAAGGAGTGACAGAATATTGTTATACCATCATGATGGCGCCAGCACTTTTTGCTTTGAATGTGTGTTTTAGTATTTCCATCTGCCCTTCACTGCTCTCTCCAAACTATAGAAATGGAAAGCATCTCTGCAGTTCCCAGCTCCATGGAGTCCTGCTCTTGATTGTCTTGTCTCAAAATCCCATGTATTTCAAAATCTCAGTGTTGTCCAAGAGCACAGATACCTGCTCTTGCCCATGTTTGTATACAAAAGATTTCTAAAATAGCAGCAACCTCAAATGAATAAAAGTTTTGTTGTATTTTTCCTGTGTTATAAACCTTAGATAATGAAAGATAGTTCTTGCACAGACTCCTCTTCTGAGAAATAGATCTGCTTCTCCACTCATGACCAGCATGACAGTATTACACTCAGGAAAGGTTTACAGTCTTGTCATACAAAAATGCTATATTTTTAAAAAATATACTTAAAGATATACTGAAAGAAACTTTAACTACTTATTTTGAAAACGTGTTTTCTTTGCTGCAACCATCATCAGTGCTGAGACGTTCATACAAACGAAGCCAAAAGAAAAGATGTGGCTTGACTATGATTTTGAGAAGTGGAAGAAATTTCACCAGCCAACCCAATGCCTGTGAAAGGCAATATTAAATGAAGAGTGTTACACTGTTCTGCACCAGGTCCACTAAGAATCAGTACCACATCTGGGTCTTTGCCAGCATGCTCTATGGAGACAACAAGCACATGCAGAGAATGTTCTGCTGTGATCTAAATCGCCACATCCAAGATAAGCTGCTGCCATAAGAACTCCTCATCACAGACTAACCTTAGCAGAGCACAGGTGTAAAACCCCAGAGGTGCACCAGCAGTGTCCATGACAGCAGTGCAGACGACTAGAGAATTACTCCTGCTTTACAACACAGGACTGGAAGACAACAAACAAGCCATGAAGAAAACCAGTCCAGAATAAATAGTCTGCAAAACAATGCCCAGAAGTCAGTTGTATAATAAGCCACTTAACAAGTACTAGAAGCTTTCTTCCTAATCCATCTGTCACATGGTCTTTATAGCTGAAAATAATTAACTGCTCACTATTGCTCAACAAGTAGGGGTTTATCTGAAATCACTTAATAACAGAAACAACGGGAGCACCAAGACAAGGTACTGAAAATTTCATCTGGTGTCTGAAAACAGAACTTAATCGTATTAATTTCTGTGTTAGAGAGCCCAGATTCGGAGGCAAGGAAAGAAAGGCTTCTGAGATGGAAGTTAGTGTTTGGGTGGAGGAGAAAGACAGAAGGAATTCAGAAGAAATTTGCTAAAGCATTGCACGGTGGTGTTTGATGATAAGAGAGTAAGACATCATTCTCACTCTCTAATATGGATTCTGTGATAAGTATGTGTCAGCACTAAAAACTCAAACCAGATCATTAAACTTTTGTTGGGATTTATCAGTTCAAGTATATATTTTTCAAGGTGAACTTAAGAACCTAGGAGTACTATATTGTCCCTAACCCTACGTCTCTCTTTGTGTCTCTGCAAGAGAATATAGCAGCCACTGGTGAATTTCCCCCAGAGACCGTGCTCCTGTCTTCTGCTACAACACGGTGGTTTTGATCTCTTCAGGGCCTTTATAGAAAACCGCATGGGTCTGAGCTTTGAAGTTCCGTTTCTTGAACTCCTCCGAGATTTCCAGGAAGGACTTTCCCTTTGTCTCAGGAAGAAAAAGCCCAACAAAGAGTGCAGTGCAGACGCAGACCACAAGGAACGGGACGTAGCAGAAATGTGCTAGACTTTTCTGAGGAGGAGGAAAAAAAAAAAGACAGTGTTGGTGACATTCTGTGTGATGACAAACACACCACCGATCCCTGTTCCTTTGTCAACTAACTTCAGCCAGGGAGTGCTTCTGTGCACCATGGTGAGGCACTCGCATGCCTGGATTCAACAGCTCCCCAGCCTTGTCTGGGAGATTTGCCATAGCAAGAAGAGTATCTCAGAATGTCTTTTTTCTGTCTTTCTGCCTATACATAATTGTTTAGACTGGGGACTCACAGTAGGAAATAAGACAGGATTGGATATTGTAGAGTTCTGCTCCCTTTCGCTCCAGGAATCACCTTAGGGAATGATGCCAGGGTCTGGCCAAGGGGAATTACATCTCATTTCTAGTCCCAGCTGTTGTCAGCTGAGGACAGAGGAAGAATATCAGTCATCCGTGCCCAGATTAATCTGATTCCAGCCTCACATCAGAAATCACCGTAGGGAACATGGAGGAAGTTTGTTTTAGAGGAGTTCTGACCACTTTCCTCGTAAAGGTACTTTTCATGGCAGGGCTATCTTGCTGTGTGTCCAGTCCCTCTCTCTTTTCCTGCTCACTATCAGAGCCTCTATCGTGTGAAAAACCACTAAAGAGCTGCAGGTCATAGCTTTGCCTTGGGAACCCACCACAATAAATGGAAAGGCTGTTCCAACTAGAAATAGGTTGAACCAGAGCAGAGAGCCACAGATCATGTAAGCAGCCGGCCGGGACATTTGATCAAAAACCTCTGTGGGCAGAACTCCTGTTACACCAGCTGGAAAAAGTAATGGCAAGAAAGTTAGTAATACTGTTGACATTATATGAGAAACAAGAGCACACATACTAACAAGCAAACCCAACATGAAGTATATGAGAACAGTAGATTATTATTCAGTAAACTATTCTCACTAGTCAACAATGCCACAACAAGTGGTAATAGAGATTAACTGCTGTGAGGAAGTTTTAGGTTAAACATTAAGGACTGGCTAATTATTCAAACTCTCTCATGTTAGGATGAACTGCTGGGAAAGGTTTTGTAATCCACATTATTCTCACCAGGACCCAACTGTGAGAATGGCTCATAATTAATTCAACCCTATGGAACTGTAGGGACTGGGACAAGAAATTTCTGCTAACTCATGTGGCATGTGACGCTGGCAGCTTGGTTCTTTTCCTACCTGCCTTCCTTCAAACTCACAAAAGTGAACAGAGGCCCACATCTACTCACACACTGAGCAAACATCTGCACACACAGATGTGTACTGCAGCCACCACCACAGAAAATAATGGATTCTGTTTAAGACAAGAATCACCTCAAGTGCCATCACAAGAGGGCTGTAGTGAGAAACAACACTGAGAAGGACTGTCCCTGTGTAACACTGACCTAACAGGGTTATGCAAGCCCCCATCAAACAGCTGAAAACTGCTGGCAGAAATTGCCATGAGTGTGCTGTGGCTGAAGAAAGTCTGAAAGGTTCCATAAGCTGCCTGCACACATCTCCACGCCCCTACAGTACCCAGAAGTTTCAGTTGAAATACTGAGGGAACTGACCTGGTCCGATTCCAAAACTCAGGATATAGGCGAAAATGCAGGCCATGCTGAGGTAAGGCATCCAGCTAATCTGAGTCTACAGCCACAGAGACCAACGGAAAATCAGTGAGGGCACATACACTTATTTGCCACCACTAAACACCCCAGTCATATAAAAGTCAAAGCCCAACTCCAGTCTATTTAAATAATTAAGTGAAGTTTGTTACCTGCTGGCTCAGAGCGACCATGAAGACAATGGCCCATCCTGCCATGAAGATATATCCCCCCAGGAGCAGCGGCCTCCGACCAGCGTAGTCTATAATCATGTTCTGTACAAAGTAACACAATAAATCAATATATTTAACTTGTGTTTATCTTTCCCGCCTACTCCCTCTTCCCATTTTAATACTCCGCGCCTAGTTTGCTCTACAACTACTTTAAGGATGTGGTCCACTTAGCAAAAAAAAAAAAAAGAAAGGTCAGAGGAAAGGGTCTGCTGGCAGGAGGGTGTTCAGGGGAGATGAGAATGTCCCAGCTGCAGCCTAAACCCTGCCGCCATCCATGCTGACACAAAGCGAGGAGTTACACCTTTTAGGGATTTAAGACAGTGTCTGACAAAATGCTTCTGCATAAACCTGTCTGGGCATGAGTGCTAAGAGACTGCCTGACTGCCCTGCGTAAGGGGTTTCCTTGGCATGAAAGGCAATGTAAGTCCAAAATTTGTAATTAACAACCTCCTCACTGTCAACAGAGTCTGCATGTCAGCAGAGTGCATTGAATCTCACACAAGTGACAGACGTGATCAGTTCACAGCTCCCCGTGCCGATTACAACATATGGGATTTTGTCCCGAGGAATTCCAGCCTCTTGGAACACATAAGCTGCATAAAAATACATCTGGGGAGAGAAGAGAGGAGAAAGCAGTGAAGGAAGATCTTTGAAAATACATCACATCGTTTTTCCTGAAGGACCATGCAGAGAATGGCTAATGTGCTCTCATATGGGCCGTTTTGACAGCTTCCCTCTGAATTTCCCTGTAATGCACAGGTGTACTTTGGGAACCAAGCATCTGAGGTTTGAAGATCTCCACAGGCAGAGCAGACCACTATTCCTTCTCCTGTAGCAGGAGAGCTTGCGCCCATGTCTCACGATACAGTGCTGCTGCTGATAGCTGTGGCTGCCAGGCTGCTTACCGAATCATTCCCGCAGAGCTGCATGGCGCTGCTCAGCACAACGATACTCGTCAGCTGCCACCTTACAGACGGGTTTTGGAACAGCTCCCAAGGGTTCTTCGCTCTCTGACCTTTAACGGCATGCTGCTCAGCCAGCATCTCTTCCAGCTCTGCACTGAGATCACTGTTGCCTCTGAGCTTCTGCAGCGCTGCAAGGACAAGGGAACCTCTTAGCCCCTCAACTTAGCCTTCAGTGTGCCTGCTCTGCAGGGTGAAGGATCGAGCAGCAAGGGATGGCTGCAGAAAGCTGGAGGAGAGAGTCTGTGATCATGGTGTTACCTTCACAGAGACGGCCAGTGGTGGTGCAGCCACTTGAAGGATTTTGGGGAAAGGGAGTGCAAATCCCTCACCATTGTTTGACAAGAGAGTATTTTCAACCAGTGCCGTTTCAGCAGCCATGCTTCTGACTCAGATCTCAAGTGACTTCCCTGGGAAATGCAGGCAATTAAGATGTTCTTGGTACACAGCACATATTTCCCAGAAACTAATTCCAGCTGCTCTGTACACAGGGATTTGTATGCTACAAATCTAAGCAAATCCCTTAATATGAATTGGCTTCAGATTTGGTCATGAGCTTTTCAACCAGCATTTATTTCACTTCATAGTTACAAAACATATTCGCCATTGTGAACCCAAGTCCCACCTTTTGACCCTACCATTGCAGCAAAAAAGTCTTTTGCAGGAAGTTGCCTTTCAAATACCTCAATAGATCCAAAATATTTAAGATTATAGAATGTTCTTTAGTTTGGAAGGAGGAAGTGATGATATTTGGAACTTGATATCACACTTCTTACAAGTTGTACTACGATTCTCAAAACATCGTGGCCCAAGTCTGCACAAAAGCAGGACGCAAAAAAGCTTACTTTCATCTGCGTTCAGAGTGACTGTGGCTGTTCATACAAATACACACCCAGCCACTACCTGGCCACTGTTTAAGGGTGCAGCAGCTAATGCAATTGCAAACACTAATGGCACCACATATTCTGTTCAGACCAAATACGGTCCTCTGGTTAGAAAAACATTATCCACTTGGGCCTAGTGACACAGCCATTGCGTTGGGCTTAAAGCTTTTATGGTCATGTGGGGAGGCTGGCAGAGTCACCAAACAGAATATTTGTGTTGGAAAGAGATCTATATTTCAACCTGCTCTGGAGTGAACACACTGGACTTTATGTTAAAGATATGCAATCAATCTTCTCACTGTTTATCTGCCCAGTCAGTAGGTCTCACGTGATCAGTGAGAGGCCAACCATCACCCTATACTCACCAGAGATGCAAGATTCTTTATCTCCACGGTCAATCAAGAGATATCTGGGACTTTCAGGGGACCAAGGCAGAAACATGAGCTGGATCAGGGCAGGCACCACATTGCTAGCTAAAAGGAATGGCCAGTTCTCCTCCCCTCCTAGTAGCTCCCTAGAGAAAAAAACCCAACATAATTTTCACAGTGCGTTTTAAAACCTGGCAAGAGCCCAGCACCCTCTGCTGCATGTGGGCACTGGAAAAGAAAGAGAAAAGGGGTGTGTGTGTGTGTGATTAAAAAAAAAAAAAGAGAGAAGGAAGATTAATAAGGATAAATGGGCTTCTTGCTCTACATTACCTGAGTCCAACAACCTGCCCCAGCACCAACCCCAGGGATGTAAATGATGCAGAGGTCAAGGCCACAGCTCCTCTGAGCTTCTTTGGGGCACTTTCCGCCAGATACATGGGCTGAATGTTCATGCTTACACCTGAGCAAGGCAGACAAAAGCTGACCTCAGCTTGTAGACTGAGGAGACGAGGACACATGCAGTCAGACACCTCTCAAGTTTGTCAGCTGCACTCTTCTGTTGCAGGCCATGTGTTCACTGGTCTACCAGTGCTTATTGTTTACCCAAACCTTAAATTTCACTCTTACTCATTGTATAAGCTACTAAACATACATTTCCATACTCCTAAGTAGTAGTGGGTAATGAAACTGAAACCTGCCAGTCTTTTCAGCACTAAATCCAAGGTTATAAGCCACGCCTTACCCTACTTCTCCGATTGGATAAGCTACTAAACATACATTTCCATACTCCTAAGTAGTAGTGGGTAATGAAACTGCCAGTCTTTTCAGCACTAAATCCAAAGTTATAAATCATGCCTCACTCTAGTTCCCCATTCTGGGGGGAAGATCATATTTTTAGTCACTTGTTCCAACCATTATTTCCTAGATGAACTTCTATAAAAGCTTTAGTGTTGGTGCTCACGCTGGCGAATGACTGATAACATTCTCACAAGTAGATGGGGATCAACTTTCAGCTCAATTTCTCCCAGGGCTCCCCTCCCTGTGTGCAGGGTGCACAGAGATACTCACGTATGTATTACCCAGAAAAACCTGTCTCTGTATGCTTAAACAAAAAAGTCAAGAAGCAAAATTTAAAATATGTAAATACAATTTCCTTATTCATGTGCATGTGTGTGGTCAGACTAGAGGATTCATTGCTGTAATGTCTTGGATCATTCCTCTTTAAATATCTTTTTCTAATTGGTACTTGATATCATATTTGTCCTGTTATGTTTCTCATGTTGCCATACCTGCATTCACGCCAGTAAAAAACCTGCTGAGCATAATCATTTCAAAGGATTTTGCCATTCGGCTGAATCCTGACAAAACTGCAGCTATGATCACAAAGACGTTGTTCAGCAGCAGGGACATCTTCCTTCAGAGAGAAAAGACACAGTTGTGAGCACATGTGTGTTGGGTTTAGTTACCGATAAAACTTTTCCCATGGCAGATCCAACCTGCCATGCCTGCAAGCTTGAGGTGGGCTGCTCAGCTCCACCACAGAACATCCTGGTTACGCAAAGCCCTGCATGGGTGTCTGTGTGCAGATGGCAGATCAGCAGTTTTGGTGTCTCGTTATGAAAAGAGGAAGCAGCAGGGACAGGTAATCTGCGTGGCTGATACAATTAGGGTCATCTCCAACTACCAGCATGACCACAGGGTGTCCCTGCAGTGCCAGCTTTACACACACCTCACTCAGTTTCGTGGCTCTTGCACTCCCACAGTTTCCCATGTGAATTCGGAGAAGTATTCCTTAAGTAAGATACGTGAGTTTTGGTCTGAAAAGGCTAATTTGTTGAAACAGGCATTTTTTGTGTAATCGTGCAATCCTTATGAAACTTTTGTCAGAAAGATTTCATGTGTCCTGGAAGGAATTTCTGTCCAAAAACAGAAAAAAAAAAAAAGCTCTTTCAACCCATAATAGCCAGTAATTCTCTCTAGTCCCAACTCACTGCCCTACCTACTCTTCAGAAGTCAGTCTTTGTCTCTTACTCATGATGGGATATGATTTCATTCCAAAGCAGTATAAGGTGAAATCTCTAACTTTTCATGGGATAAAGAAGCCATATCCTTTATCTTCACAACCATGATACAAGTGAGCCAAGGGAGAGAGTCTTCCAGCCCCACCCCAAACCATAATGGTTCCTGCTTCATCATATAAGAGAAACAAACCAAAGCACACAGAAGAAAATTTGGAGCTTAAGAGAGAGGGAGGCAAAATCTAACTTCCTGCTAGTTTATGTTAGTAACACTAATAGTTCTTTTTTCTGAAGAGAACTAGGGACAGAGCTGTGTATGAAAGATGGGTGAGGAGAGACAGATATTTTTCGGAGACTTGAGCACAGGGGAAAAAAAAAGGCAACTGTGAAGATTTAACAAATACCCCCTGAAATATTTCAGTCAAAAGGTGGATGCACAGCCTGTGCGACATGAGGACCCGGGATAAAACTGCTCTTTGTAAGCACCCTCTGTTTTCCCAGTGTCATTGCTACCAACTCCCACAGTCAATTTTGAAGAAAAATCCTTGGTGTGTTTCATCCTGATTTCCTATTTAAAAGCATGGCAGAAAACTGGGCACAAAACTGATGGTGATTGTGTAGGTGGTTACTGTGATACAGGGTTGAGCTGAAATCCCTGTAGCACTTCAGCTGGGTGAGAATATGCTGCAAAGGTAATGTGGAGAAAAGAACTGTTGTCTCTCAGGTTTTGAGACAGGAACCACTGCCATATCAGGTAGTTTCTCTCTGCCAGCTCAGAATGTTAATGGCAGACTGATCTGTGACAGAAAACATGTTTTCATTACTTTTAACTACAGTGCGTATTGTGCTATAGGGCTCATAATTCCTCTTGGACTAATGGAAGCTGCAAAGCTTAAATTAAAACCCAGCATGCTCTTACCTTCCCAACATGATGGCCATGGGACCGGCCACAACAGCTCCAGTGAGTCCTCCCAGAGGGTACGCAGAGACAGTGAAAGACCACAGCAGCAGTACCACATTGCTCTCAAGGGGAACGCCTGTGCGCTCCAGCCAGGTTTCGTTCATGAACATCTGGATGTACTGAGAGGGAAGGACAGTGCTGCATAACCATGACATAGACATGGAGGACTCTGAGAAATGTAAAGGCTTCCTTATTAATATATCTGTTTATTCTGCGCTCATACCTCCAAACTTTTGGTTGAAAATGGCCTCCAGTTCTTAGACGTGTTTTGAACAGAGGGTTAAGAGTGTAAAAGTGTAGCTGTTGAAAAGTTGTACTTGGTTTGTAACTGTATGTAGCTATCTTGGGTGATTTTAAAATGCATTTCATGGCTCCAACTTGAAATTTAAGAGCACAAGTCAATTTCAAAGGATGCAGGTTGGAAAATTTTAGAATTAGATTTGCTAAAGCAGTTGAAACAAGGCTTTTGAATAAATTCTTGTGACACTAGGTCCTGCGCAAGGGTGGCTCTTGGCAGCAAAATCCTGTACCCCAGACGTGAATTATATGGAGGGAACAACACATCCTTCCCTTCTCACCCTCAGTAATAGCAGAGTCCATATTTTCAGTGGCAGGCCACTGTTTATAGCCTATGGGCTGAGGACACTATGGAAGTGTCTGTCTCAGGAGGAGGCTCTCAGACCAGCAGTACTTACTGAAGTTGGAGCATTGATGATGGAGATGTTGTAACCATATTGGAAAGTGCCTCCAATCCCAGCAGCACATATTGTCAGGATCAGGATCTTGCTCTGAAGCTGTAGAAGATGGATAGAAAACGGATGGCTTCTTTGCACAGAATAAAATGGCTCAACAGACATTTGATCCATTCACACTTTGAATGGTGTGAAGATTAGAATAGGCTATGAATGTTGTCGTAAAATGGGAGGGGCCAAAGACAGAAAAAACCCCAGATTTTTAAACTATTTCCCTCTACTGCAGGATAGTATTAATAATTCATTGTCATTCACAAAGAATTTGGGACTGCTTTGGGGCAACGGCCTGCAGGAGTCTGTGGTTTAATATTTAATGTATATGCCTATAAAAAGTCAGTGCAAAACCAGTAAATACTGGTAGAGATTGCTGTTATAGCTTCAATTAGTTAAATTCATTACAAAAACCTGTATGCACATGATGAATTGTTCAAGAAACATTGCCAAAGTTCAGTGACTTCTGCCTCATTTCTAGCTAAGCTCTATTGGATGGAGCTTCTCTGTGGTATGGGGGTTTTTCTCATGGCCATTTATATCCAGTGCATTTCTGATTCATCTGCATGCTCTTTCTTCTCCCATTTCATTGTAATCACACATAGTTTAAAATACAGTGCCATTCCTATGCTGCTTCATGTGTTGTACAGGGCAGTGTCTCTCTGCTGAACTTCCTTGTTACACAGTTGTTCCTACATGTTCCTGTGTTTAGCAGTCTGTAATCTGCGTATTCAACCAGAATATTTTCTACACCTTCAGTATTATGATATAAATGAAATATGTGGCAGATAGTCGGCCCAGTGCCATGTGCTGGTATCCTTGATGTCACTTCTTCATCAGTATCGCCCGTAGCTTATACTGCTGCCTGACACCGCTGCTACACCTTCGGAAGCACAGGCAGGTGAATGGGGCTGCTTCATGTCTTTTCTCTCTGAAGGAAGATGTTGCTGCTGCTGCATGTGATCAGGGTGTTGGGATAACAGTGAGGTGTCTTGATTTTCTGCAGGGTGTAAAACAAGCTGTTCTGACTGCCACAGTATGGCAACTGAGAGCTCACTGGCAGGATTGCAAGCAAAACATATCCATCTTTTTTCCCCTTGCAGTAGGATGCCCTGATGTTACAGTATAAATGGGTGTCCCACATCAGTACAAAACTGGGGCTAACTGTGGAGAACCACAGACACTGTGTAGAAACTTTCTAAACAGTTTAATTGATTGTTTCTCCTCTGTCATGTTGGTAAACATCAGGTCATTCTTGCCACTATTGCCTGGACACTTTCCTGTGTGACTCTGCCTTCAAACTGACTTCTGCAGAGGAGCACAGTGGAACGTGAGCAGCATCATGTCTCCATGTTCACCTCACCATCAGTGAACATCCCTTCCTTGTGGCAGCCACACCACAGCGTTCATTGGTCTCTTTCTGTGTCACCACCCCCCCTTGCCAGTTCACACCTACTTTGTGCCTGTTCCTTTGGTTTTCCTCCTGGGTGGCCCGGAGCCAGGATTTGCCAGCCATCTGCTTGCAAACCCATCCCAGTTAGACAACTCTGCGGGTGACATGAAGAGCCACTGTTTGCCAGTTAGTGTAGGGCACCTCAGGCTGGATTTTGTTTTACTCCATCAATTGACCCTGAGGAGAACTTGGATAACCCGAAGTTGGGGAGGTCTTCAGCTCTACCTGCTCATTTTCTTCTTACAGAGCCATCTACCAAAGAAAAGGAAAGTTTTGCCTAGTCTCGCAACAGCTCTAAAATCACAAATAAAAATAATCTTAGATTTTTCCTTTCCTCAAAGCCTTTTCTTGTAAATAACTTCCATACCAGCCTGAGACAGAACATTCTCCCAGAAATCAAGACAGCCTGTTCCAACGCTGCAGCAAAAAGAGGCCGAGCTCTCTCCTGTCCCAGTTAGAAGTGGGTATGTTTTGCTTCCACTTTCCTTGGCTCCACCATTTCCCTGTCTTGCTACTGAGACCTACGCTAGGGATTGTGCACCTGATATCTCTGCTTTTTCCAGTTATTCTAGTTCTCCAAGTGAGAGAGATTTCCTCCCCCCACAATAGTACATTTCCTTTTTAATCACAATCCCTAGGAATGTTAACACTCCCCCTGCTCATTTCCCTGCTTTCCTTACAGAGTACATCCCCTACCAGATCCTGTCCCACAGAGCTCTTTTCATGGCCATGAACTAAGGAAAATGGTTTGTTTCTCCCTTCAGGAGCCACCAAACATTTCTGTGCCCAGAACTGAGCTGTATTTACAAGGTGACCTTTCCAAACCTTGCTTAACACCCAGCTTCAGCACCCACTGTCCCAGCCACAGCGGTGGCGTGCAGCTGCCAGGAGAGCCATTACCCTGTCAGCTTTAGCCCAAGGACTGTGATGAGATGGACAAATAATTCTACAAGAACCTGACAGTACTTACACAGACTTAGAAAAATTCAAATTAAAAGAAGTATCTCTGACAACAATAATAGCAAAATAGATGTTTTTTACCAGTCTCTGCAGCTTGTTCATCCTCTTTGGTAGGTTTTCCTCTGTCTGCCAAAGCCTCTGGTACTCTCAGCAGTGCTCTGAAGGATTATTTAAATCTCCAGCATAGGAATGTGTATTTAGTCACCCATTACGTTAGGATAAGACACTTGACTTGGCAGGTGTTTTGCCAGCTGATTTACATTCTCAAAATGGGGCAGCACATTCATTAGCAAGACAGTTCAATTAATTTTGTTGAAAGTACATGACAGTTTGGGGAAATAATTCTGCAAGATCCAGAGCTGTCTAAATCCTCTTGAAGGCCAGTATGATTTACGTCATAAATTCCCTCTCAAAGCGTCCGGCACAGTGGCCCAGTAGTGCTTGTCTGATTAAGTGAGATCAAAGCAGAAGTAAACTACAGCCTTTTGTCCTGGAACCCAACCTAGGGTCTGAAAGAGAAACCAGACGATTTCCCTTGATCCTGTCAATAACAGGAATGAACGAACCCCAAACCTTTCAAATCCCTCATTATGCCAAGGCCTTTCGCTGTACTCCTATGTCCCAGTGACATACAGGCAATCCAGCTGTGGCTGCAAGGGACAGTACACTGATGCACAGAAGGCTGCAGTCCTGTTCCCTGTCCATAGCCTGGCATAGAGCAAACCAACACTTCCAGGACTCGATTTTGTCACCGAGCAATGATCCCTGGCCTTCATTTCACAGGAAGCAGAGGGCTTTGCTTTTACATATGACATGTGGCTTTTTTTTTGCTTCTAAGGTTCATAATGGATATTACATTATATATTATATATTATATTCAAGTGCATCTTACATAATATGTGCTATATCTGCATAATATGTAGCATTGCAGGCAAACCTGGTGCTGAGGTGGGCATGGGAGAGTAGGCTGCTGGAGGAAGAAGGAGTATCTGCTCAAAATGTTAGCTCATTCTGAGTTGTCATACCCTCTTGCACAACATGACCCTGCTGTTCTTTAAGCCTTGTTCTCCCCACAGCCTCAGAGGGCAGCGAGAAGAGTGATTATACCAAGGACTATAACTGGGTTTGTGCTTGGGAGGTATTGATCAAGGAATCAACTGAGCTTCACCAGACTTGTTCACAGAGACAAGTTGGAAGAATCTTCCTGTGATGGATTTATGTCACACCCTGGGAATACAAAATTGAAATTCAGTTCTTTTTTAATATTTTGGTTAAAAATTAAATAGCTCTATGCAGTAGATGCCCCTCCTCTACCCCTGAGAGGCTCCAGCTAAATTCTAATGAGTCGAAAAGGTTTCATCCCACTGTAATAGTGGCTCCTTCGGTGACCTTTCATCTTTGTCTTTTGGCTTATCTTTCACTAGCATGTGAGTTTTATACCCTCCCCTTGTTAACTACCCGTCATTTAATCAGGACAAAGTAGCTGTCAAACCTTATGTAATGGCTTTGGCTCATGTGGCAGTTGCTTATTGTTCCAGAATGGTTCCCTTCCCCATGTAAGCTACAGAAGACAGCAAGACAGCATCAACAGCAGTGGCAGTACCACAGAAAGGCACTCGCTAGCAGTGAGAAATGGTGTGGCTTCATGAATCCTAGAGACAGGGCCTCGTGGAGATGGAGGCATATTGCATTGCCAGCAATAATAGCAGAGCTGCTGTTTCACAAAGTGTCTGGCCTGTAGGAGTAATCATGGTATTTTAACACCCGTTCATCCTGCAGAGTGCAATTTGTGAGGGGCCAGGCAGATTTCAAAATATTCAAAGTAAGTGAAACTTTTTTTTAAACACCTCTTTGTCTTTACTGAGGTTTGACTATATAAACCTGAATGGAAATGTAATATACTTCTGCATTGCAGAAGTACTCGCTTACGAATGTGCAATGTGGAGCTGCATCAGCTGCAGCCACTAAGTGGCAGGAGAAGTACAAAATTTCCTATCTCAGGTTCTGAATCCAACACTATGCCCGTAGTTTGCTGCCTGTGGCTGTGGCAGGGCTCAGAGGTCTACTTCTAAGCGCTTCCCAAACAACAGCTTGTTCACTGGGGAAACAGATGTAACTGCACAAGTTAACAGCCACTGATGTATAGTTTAGGCAGCATGTATCAAGCACAGTAATCTATTCAAAAAGGACAGCTCTAGTTTCTTCCTGCTGTCTATTCTGCGAGGCCAGGCTTGCGTAGATCTCTTGCAGGAAGAAAAACAAATATTCTGTATTAAGCAAGAACTTTCTCCTTTTTCCTAGCATCTTATAAGCCGGGACCACCGGGTGCAGGTTTTTTTTCCCTCAGGTGATGGTGTACAGGAGTTACAGCCTGCGGCTACCAGGTAGAATGTCCCTGGTTGTTCTGGTCACTGAAATGTGTCATGGGAGCCTTCGAGGGAGATGAGGATTATTCCATTTCTAGCTCTTTAGACAGAGGCAAACATGTCAAAGAATGTCTCTAGTTGGGTAAGAGGTAAAGGAATGCGGCTCACGCAGGCAGTCTGGTCTCCATCTGTTCCCTGGGCCTGAGTACCATGAACCTGATCCATCTGCTCATTTCTGTTGCAGTCAAACATAGAAATACATCTTTCTGCAATGAACTGGTCAAGGACTGCCTGCTTAGATTGTTGCATTGGCTTATTTTTCCAAGGCAAATATGCTCACATTCTTCTATTTAACAGAAGACGGCGGCACCATTCATCACAGTCCAGAGGAAATCCTGCGTGCCCTGGACACCAGTGCACGTGGGCAGGTGCTGTCAGGGGTTGTGTTTGCATCTTCTGCTGGGTCTCACAAAAGGCCTTCTTCAAGCCTCTCCTTACTTCACCTCTGCCTTCCCCGAACTGTGCAGAGCCACCTTCCGTCTCTTCAAAACCCATTCCCGGTGCTTTTATGTGGGAGTTAAAGCAGAATGCTTGCAAGCTGTGCAATGAAGTGAAGCAGGTCCCTATGGCAGGCTGGGGTCAGAGAAGGGAAATAGCAGGTGAGCCTATGACAGCTCCAGGAGATGAGTGAAGTCCTGCAGGTAGGCAGTGAGATGCCAGGGATTGTGGCATTGGCTGTTGACAAGCCTCCCTGCTCCACAAGGCGGATAAAGTGGGTGTTGCTGTGGCTAGATCTGCGTGTGCAGCTGGCTAAGTGGAAGTGGCAGGTCCTGGAGGCTGTCCTCTGTCTTTTCTACCAACAGTCACCTTGTGAAAAGTTCATGGACTGACATTTTTCTCCTGCATAACATCTGTATGACTCGTGCTTTGGTGCTGACAGGTATTCACATTGGTTGGGTTTCTAACTGGCTTCCTGCTGCACCTTTAAAAACTCAGCATTCCCAATGTTCAGTCCTTAGGATAAGTTCTCATGATTTCAGAGTTGCAGTTGGTGTAATTGAGAAATCTCCAGTCTCAGGGTCTGTCACCAGGGTATAACTACCACACTGCAGTTACTCAAACTCCTGGCTTTTCACATAAACCAACCAGGTTTCCAGCACCACTGTGGTGACATACCACCCTCTTCCCTCAAATACTTTTTCACTGAACTCAAGCCTGTCATAATCAAGGTAAAATATGATGCCATGAGCATGGCAGAGTAGTTATTTGGAGCACGTGATGGTGGTCTCTGCCTGTAATTATCTGACTGCAGGAACAAGTAGTAATCCTGCCATTAGGAAAGACTCTTTGATCTGCCATGCACTGAGAGGTTCCTACACTTTAGAGTGTCTTTACCCCAAGGATTGTCTGGACCAACTGCAACTACACCACTACACCACAAGAGAATAAAAGGAGCCCCATTTCCATCTGTGAAGCTTGGATCTACAGCATGAATTCTCCTTACAAACACTACGCTGTAAATCACAGAAGAGATTTGGAGCTGCTCCCTGGCTGGTTGTTGGCTATGTCCCAAGTTCTAGCCTGGCTATTTCTGTAAACCCTTCTCTCTTTCCTGTAAGGACTGACACAGTGAAATATGAAATACCTCTGTCTGCTTGTCCTGAGTCTTGCAGGGCTCACTCAGAATACGTAAGACAAATAACACCATCTACAAACATGAAGCTTTCTCAAGAAACATCCAGCAGGTCTGCTGTTTTTATGGTGAAAGCAATGTTTATGGGACTTAGCTGTTAAAACAGATTTTCTGTGTAGGAAATGAGTGCCCTGCTGTGACACCATTATTCTCAGTTCCAGCAGCTCACTAATGTTCCTTACAAAAAAACCACAGTTTATGTAAGTTCAAGATACAGTATAAGAACTTCAGGAAATGGACTTCATTGCAGGTTTCTCAGGGCAGGGACCCAATGCTGACAGAGCTTCTGCTACCACACAGAGTCACTGGGATGCTTTCCAGACCAGAGGACAACACAGGAGCAGAGTCCCCTGAGGACACGAGGGCAGATACAGCCAAGGGAACTAGCTGCTTTTCCTTGCCAGCTAGGATTTTTGGATGTCAGAACAGCTCTATGTTCTCTGCGTTGGATCAGCACTCTGAATTTTCATCCTCCTGATATGCAACAGAGCTTCTCTGGGAAAACGGAGAAAGCCCAAAACACGAAAAATAATTGAAATACCCTTTTCTCAGCCCAATGTGAGCTGTAGGTCATGCCTTCCTTCCTTCTTTGTATCAAACACTGAAGCAGGCAGTCAGTTGAAACTGGGTGACCTGAAGGCCAGAGAGAACAAACTGCTTGGCTGAACAAAATCTCTGTTCTGCGTGCAAGAGAAGAGCGTTTAGACCCTGCCAAATGGCAGTAAATGCCACCGAATGTTCTCATCAGAGGAGAGGAAAACATGTACAGCAGTGTTGGAGTGTAAGTCTCATCCTGATTTCTTATTTAACACTTGTTTCAGATAGAGCTTTTTGTTAGACCCCAGAGGCACCTGGACTAGGACACAGAGTCGTGCCTGCGGTGAAAACTGAAGTACAAATACTGTTTCTGACTCCTTGTAGGGGTCTGCAACAGCTGACAGCATGCTCAGTGGCATGTGCTGCTATTGTGAGCTGAACATAGACCTCTTTTTATAAGAAACAAGCATTGGTTTACGGTTCTCTTGTTGATTTGGCCACAGTGCTTATGAAATGGATGTTACAAAATAAAGGCCCTTGAAGGATATTCCTCATTGACAGCTGTGGGAGGTGACCGATGGTGTAGAGGACAGATCACAAGGCAGAAGAATTCAACAAGAATGACTAAGCACTGGAAAAAAATAACTGTGCAAAGAGACAGTTTTCATGCCTGATGTCTTCAAATCATGATCAGGAGCTGTTTTGGAACTAGTGCTTTATTTGGATATGTGATCAGGCTCTGCTGAAGGAGATTTAGATGAGATCTTCTTTCTCATGATATACCAGATGCAAATCTGTATTTTTAAACTAAAAAACACCAGAAATAAAAATAGCATAAACTTTGACTTACAGCAAACCCTGTGCAAACCACATGTCCTTGGAGGACTGAGCTGTAAGTGCTATCTTTAGTTTCTTTCTAGCAAACAAACAAACAAAAAACCCAATCCAATTCTGTATGATTCACTTTCTCCTGACTTCAGCCATCACACTAGAGTTAGCTGATTTGGGACAGGAAATCCTTCAATGAAGGAGAAAGAATTTATATATGGCCATTAAACATTGAAAAGTAAACATTTCAAGTGCCTCGGGCAGTTATGATTACACAGCTTATCTACGCACAGTGGGTTTGTGGAGCCTTGTTTCCAAAACCAGAGCAGAAACTCTTAGAAACTGCTCTGTGGTGGATCTAGAGCTCTTGGCACCTGTTGCCAATGCCACTGAGGACTGAGTGAGCGCCGAAATAACCTTCCAGCAAGGTCCCTCTGGCTGGTACATAGGGGAGCTCAGTGCTGCTCTTCTGAATCTGCTCCCAGTGCCAGTGCACCCGTCATGCAGCGACCTCTTCTACACCCGGGCTAACAGGGATCTCTGGTGTGGCGTGTCCTGGTGAGCACTAGGGTGGGTGAGAGCTTGTACAGAACTTGCATAGTCTCATATCCTGGTGGGGGGGATGGGAGGAGTCTCTCAGAGTGGGCAGGGGAGTATCTTTGTTTTCAAATGGAGAAAAGAATTGGAGCTCCAGTGCAGAGAGATGGAGCATTACTCCAGCCAAGGAGCTTTGGGATAGGTGGCCAGGGGATGAGCACTTTCTGTTGTGTGCCCAGCTGGAGGAGATGCCTATGTGTCAGGTACGTCCTGTCACAGCAGGACATGTTGCAAAAGGCCATCAGATGAATTTACGAACTAAATGCCAGTGGTGTTAAAGAGCAGAGGGCACATGTCAGCGGCTGGACACTCAGCAAGTGCCTGGCTGGGGGCTGGTTTCCTGCCCCATCAGCTGCTGACGGGGTGAGCACCACTAGCGAGGGCACCGATGCTCGTTAAGGCCCGTGCTGACATGGCGCACAGGTCCTTTCATCCTGCGACCCCAGAGAGTGCTGTGCTGGGCAAAATGGGAGCTGCCGCCTTTAAACAAACCATCTGTTTATTCTTGAAACAATTAGTGAGGGCAGTTAGATCTTGAACTCGTTACTGAGCCCAAAACAATTATGATGAAAAACAAGTTCCAGATGGGCTCAAAAGGAGTTGTTTTTGTCTCTGCTAAATTAGAATGGATTCCATGTCTTCAAGTTCCTCTGGCATTTATGGACAGGAAACATGAATTACACACAATAATTTACTACAAACAAAAGAGATGAATGCTGCAACAGCCCATTTATCTTTGCTCATGTGCCTTCTTGAGGTTTATGTGCTGTTTAATTCATGGGGAGCATTAATAGCTTTTTTCTTTGTTTTCTAACTCTTGCGATTTTGGTTTGCAGAAACTGAGACAGGAAGTTGTTGAGTTTCTGTTGCAGAATTTAGCTTAACTTACACCAAGACAACCTTAACTGCAACCCCCATCTTTCTTAAAATCACCCCAGAAATGGAGAAAACAAAACCAGAGGGAACAGGAGGGTCCACTAGCAGTTTGTCACTGTGTATATGCAAACCCATTCCTTTCAGCAGATACATCTATTTTCAAAACAAAGGCTGAATGAAGCCACAGCGGTGAGTGTGCAACACACACTAGTTCTTCTTTCCCAGGCATATTTTCTTGTGAGTAGGTTTGTGGATTGTAAATGTTAACAGTACAACATGTTACTGTCACTAAGCCTGCAGATGCAGAATGGGTAAATACTGTCTGCAAAAGGTTCTCTGAGTCAGTTGCCCCTTCCGCTGGGGCTGCGAGCTCTGTGGCACGCTGCAGGGCCAAGCTGAAGCAGCAGGGTGTCAGGGCTGAAATAGCCACCTGAATAGGGGCAGCCCTTCACTGGCCTTGATGAGGAGCTGTATCTCCTTGTGAGCTCAGCTCTTCTCACCTGCCAGAGCTCTCCATCCCAGCTCCCACCTGTAACAGCCTGTAACAACAGGGTTGGCCTGTTGGCCTTAGTGATCCTGCTGCAATTCGAGGTCCAAGCTCTCCTCTCTCTAACGCAGCTCCAACCCCGAGTGGTTTCTTCTTCCCCCCTAGAGCAGCCTGATCGGAGACGGCTCTCAGGAACCCATCCCCTGGCCTCGTGGTCACCCACCCATCTCTCATCTTCTCCTCCAATCAGTTGCTTTAACTACCTGTCCCCTTATCTTCCATCTGGGTTTTGTTCACCCTCAAAGGGCAGTCAGAGTGGAGGCGGTGGAAAACACAAAGACTCCCTCCCCCACCAGTGATTTCATTTCCCATTAAGTGAGGTTTTAAAGCGAAATCTCAGGGCTCATTAAGGCTCTGGTGACAGCTTAACCATCTCCTGCAGAAACCCAACACCAGACCCACTCCTCCATCCGAAACCCGCACGGCTGTAACGTTAGAGCTGACTCCTGAGCAGGGCAGACAGCTCTGCAGAGCATAATGAGCAAGAGGATGTCAGGTTTATGCAAACCTTTATCAGATCCTCCTCTCACAGAGTGTTTTGTAACGCATTTGACAGTTATGTGGGAGCAGACACTCCGCTCCACCCTCGAGAACTGAATGCAAATGCTGCCACCATTCCCCAGGGCGCCCCCGAGCCGGCGCCTGACCCCATGCAGCTGGGGGAACCCCCGCCGCCTCGGCTCCTTCCAGCGCCCTCGCACTGCCGGGCAGCATCAGCGTCCCTCTCCCCCTGAGCAACCGGGTGTTCGGACCCGAGCCGAGCACACCCCCGGGCACGTCA
>NW_010242512.1:1028-1288 GCF_000690775.1 Eurypyga helias | reverse complement strand
CCGGGTCCTGATCCAGCCTTAAATCCCACAGGAGCATCCCGATGCTCTGGCACTTTCACTGGGGAGGTTTGCGCTGGCATTTGTGAGGGCGGTTTGTGGGCCCCAGGGGCTTTCTGGGGACAGGGTGACCAGTCTCGGAGAAGCAGGTCACAGCTAAGGGATGCCACGGTACCACCTTGCCCATCCCCACACCACATCCTCCTACTTTTGCCCAGATCTCGACGCTGCACGTATGGAGACACGGCTGTGTGGGGGAAGTT
>NW_010242512.1:277-616 GCF_000690775.1 Eurypyga helias | reverse complement strand
GCACCCCAGCCCCAGGCACACAAGCCACCTTCTTCCTCTGGCTGACCATCCTCTTCCTCAAGACGATGGGTGCCCCTCTCAGGAGTTTTTACTGCTCATCCAGCTTCCAGGGCCTGAACAGTTGCTGGATTTTCTCTGGGGGCCAGCTGGACACCGCTGCTGTGGTTTGGATGCAATGGCAGCCCACTGCAGCTGTGGGAATGGGCTGGAATATACAAATCCAGCTTTTAGCAACAAGCTCTGTGCCCCTGCAGGCATTAGGGATGCTGCCAGGGCAGTGTCCTCCTCCTAATTCAGACCACCCTCTGAACACCTCCTCCCAGGGACCCTTGGGGCCTC
>NW_010242512.1:0-228 GCF_000690775.1 Eurypyga helias | reverse complement strand
CATTCCCAGGCATCCCCGTAGATGGTACCCCTGCTGCTGCAGAGTCCGAGGTGGTTGTGGGGCCAGCCGGGCACTCTCCCCACTGTCTGCTCTCCTGGTGAGACGTGGGGCATCTGAGTTTGCAGGGTCCTGGGGGCACCCCCTGGCTTCCCCCCATTGCTGCTGGGGGACAGGAGGCCAAGCCTGCCTGGTGGGGCCGGCTGGAAAAAACAGCAGGGAGCCGTGGGG
>NW_010242511.1:0-1771 GCF_000690775.1 Eurypyga helias | reverse complement strand
GCACAGGGATGGGGACGCCACGCCAGCGTGAGCTGGGGAAATGCAAAAATTCTGTCCAGATAACCATTACTACGAGCCGAGCTCTGCAGTGGAGCAGGGGTAGGACTGGTGCCCAACCTCATCAAAGTCAGTGTGACACAGCTACAGCTTCACTCCCTTGAAGAACGACCCTGTGTTTAATATTCACTGTGCTTCTGAAGAGAGTCCCCTTCTGTTAATCACTAACAGCAAATGACATCCAAAATCACTGCATTTCAAATTAATGACCGGCGCAGAGCGCAGTGCCCCAGCGGGAAGGCAGGTCCATCTTTCAGGGAAGCACATTGATTTCAGCTGGTTAAAAAGAGACACCTAGAGAACCCCCCACAAACCCCTCATCGCGGCCGGTTGGGTTCGCGCTGAGGAGGAAGGACCACAACACTGCCCCTGCACGGGGCCAGGTCCTCACCAGCGCGCAGCACAGCCAAGGGCTGGACCTTTTGGAAAACAAGGATCCCGCACCAGACCAGCTAGCTTCACAAGGTGCCAAGGTCGGTGCAAGCCTGCCTCTCACAGCAAGGATTGAGCAGGAAAGGATGTTGCCAAGGATCCTTCACAAGGTGCCAAGGTCGGTGCAAGCCTGCCTCTCACAGCAAGGATTGAGCAGGAAAGGATGTTGCCGCTATGCATCCTCCTTGGACAGGCTCCATGCCCAGTCATGGACAGCGTGAGCAAGCACCCTCTGGCACACCCTTGGAAGGAAAGCAGGGAGCCAACGTCTGAACCAGCAGCGTTGCTGGCCCCTGTCAGCCCAGACACGAGTGAGCTGCCTGCATCTGAGCGATGAAATACTAAAAGGAGGAAAGAAGGGTCCCTTTTCCCCATGTACCCAAATGGTAACACCTTTCAGTGCTGTACACTGGCACATCCCACACATGCTTGAAAATGTTTCAACATCCTCATGTGGGCAGAGCATGGTTTAAAACCAGGACGCAGCTCCTGCACATTTCCCATTTACCCTCTGCTGTGTTATTCTGGTGCCAGGAATAAAATCACATTAACCTCACTTCCTTCCAAAGTAGAAACCCCAAGCAAGTGCCAGACATGCCTAGCTTTGCACTAGTGTTCAGCAGATATTCTCAGCAGTTGCCTCTGGGTTAACCTGTCTTCTTCAGGGACGGCCCCGATGTTTGCGTCTTCAGGCCAGGAGACCTCTGTGCACACCAAGACCAGCACCTCTAAGAGCAGCCAGGAACAAAAGAATGAGGAACCTGAATGACAGTTTCTCCTGCAGCACCACAGCAGTTTAGCTAAAATAAAATGCCAAGAGCAACAGGAAAAATAACGTAAATTCTCTGGGGGAAATGTAGAAACAATTTTTGGACAGCTAATTGCTCCACAGGGATGACATAAAGCCAGCCACCTTCCCCACAGCTCTGCTCTGCATTGTTGCCGTGACCAGCGATGCCAAATCTGAGCAGTCAACTCCAGCTGGCGACAACAGCCATCTCTGCCAGCCTGTTTTCCCAAATAAAGACACTGCATCCAAGAGGCAGTCAGTCATTGCACGCACCCATTTGTCTTCCGTTTTTAAGGCTTGCACAGGAAGGCCTTCAGCAACGGAGAGCCCTTGTAGTGCAATGGGTTCACAAGGTGTCATGGTGTAACCTCAGCTAACAATTAAGTACCATGTGGAGGCTTGCTCACCTCCCCCCCCTCACCCCAATGGAGGAGGAGAATTGGAGGAAAAAACAAGGAAGCTCGTGAAATGAGATAAGAACAATTTAATAAT
>NW_010242510.1:667-1036 GCF_000690775.1 Eurypyga helias | reverse complement strand
GCTTCTGATATTGCAGCTGCATTCCTAACTCTCTCACGCCACAGGCAGTGTAGGGGAGTGTCTGAACACAGTTCTGACAGCTGACCCAAACTGACCAAGGAAGTATTTCAGTCCATAGTACGTCATGCTCAGGGCATAGGCGAGGAGGGCGTCTGGGAGCCATTGCTCTCTTACTCTTTCACTTCCTTACACTTGCTAACACTCCCTGTGACTCCTTTGTTAGCTGCTTTGCTCACTCCTTTGCTGGCTTATTTGGGAGTGTGTTGGTGGATTTGTTAGCTTTTCTGGTCTTGCTATTGCTGATAGAGTTTGCTCAGAATTTGCTGTGATAGCTCTCAGGCTGCAGCTCTTGGGCTTTCTGGCTCTGCC
>NW_010242510.1:0-482 GCF_000690775.1 Eurypyga helias | reverse complement strand
ATTCTGCCCCTCCACTGGAGGAGGGGAGGGGGATTTGTGAGAGGGGCTTCATGGTATTTTGCTAGCTGGAGTTAAACTATGACAGTGGTGATGGATGCAGAATGGGAGAAATGGGAGAAATGCATTGCCTGAGGCTAATTGACTCTCAGTGATGATCTAGTTGACCATTTGGCAAAGGTGTTTAATGTGCTGTGTGCTGCCAAAGCAAATACAAAAATAGGAAATAGAGCTCCACAAAAGTTGAAGTAGCTTTCCAGTAGAAGTATTCACAGTTCCAACTGTGTCGCAGCTTAGCTCAGCAGTGTAATTACTGGGCTGAATGGCTTTTTTTCCTTCAGAAAGCTTGATGCTGAGAGTGCAAGTAACACTGCATTTCCACAGCTAGCTTCAGCCATCAGTTTCTCCAAAAGAGATGATTTCTGACCTCATGCCACTCACAAACATCAAGAAACTGATCCATTGTTGTGGTTTAACCCCAGCTA
>NW_010242509.1:1782-3277 GCF_000690775.1 Eurypyga helias | reverse complement strand
TCTGTCCTGACTAAAAGCAGCACGCCGCATTATACCTGTCCCCAGAGCAGGGACCTTGAGGCAGATGCAGTTCAAGGGGGTGCAGGGATTGCCCCCAGCCCCAGCAGCAAAAGCAGCAAGAGGAATACCTGGAGATGTCCAGCTGAGCTGGGAAGAGCAGCATTGCTGCCGATGGGGCCAATTCCTGTTCACGGGACAAACACCCAGCACCCTCTCACCGGGGAAGAGACCCAGAGGGACAGCCCCGTGCAGACCATCAGGGCTTTTGCACAGTTGGCTGCTTATGCTTCCTGTGCACAGGAATGTGCCCACATCCACTGATCTTTGCCTTCCCTGCAGAGGTTTTAAGAGCTATTTCACCACCTTTTTAATGTTATTTTTCTTTTTCACTACTCCTCCTCAACGGCAACCGGCAAGCAGCAGCGTTTGCTTGAGGCTCTGCAGAAGGCTCTTCCTCCATCCTGGTCCAGCGGCCAGCCCAGCCCGGCGAGGAGCCCAGCGTCCCCGGCGCTGTGGCTTCCTGAAAAACGAGGGCGTCACGGGAAAGGAAAACTGCCCAGCCCACTGCTGGGCTCAGGAGACTGCAAATCCGGCTGGCTGACCGCTGTCGCCACCGCAGCCACGCTGACGGCTGCACAACAACAGCGTCGGGGCTCGCAAGACACCCCACGGGTGTTCTCCAGCTGCCACCACCGCCGCATCCTTCCGAATGCCGGACACAGGCGGGCCATCACGTCACCACCGGTTTAAGAACTGGCACTGATCACACAAGCTCGAGGAACCGTACCCCCGAGCCTTGATCGTCACTATGCAGCAGCTTGAACTTGGCCTCTGGCGCAGCAGATACTGCCTTCCAGACTCTTTCTCTCCCCATAATTTCATTACGGCCATCAGAGCCGTGCTCGCTGCAAACCAGTAATGGACTCGGACAGAGAGTCCTTTTAAATTTATATTTAAGGACATGGCTGTTTATTCCCAAAGATCATGTTGCTGCAGTCACCAAGAGCGTGCCGGCATGAACTCCCAGCAGCGTGGCAGGTCGGCGAGCCCTCGCCGTGTTCCCGGCCCGCAGTGTGACCAGTGTCCCGTGGCTTTTCCTGAGCCTGGCTTGCAGACGTAGCTGGTGCCAGCCAACTGCCTCCCATCCAGGCTCTGCTCAAGCAGAGGAGGGTGTTGGGGCTTTTTCTCTTGGGGCTAGATACAGGAATTGAATTGCCAGCCTACCCTGTGCACCCAGGCCTGGGAATTCACGCCAGCCTGGGAAAATCCCAGTGCTTTGACTTTGTTTCCTTCCTGCTTTCCCTTCAACTCCACTTTGCACCTTTGAGCTCAACCCCCCACCCTGGTTTTTCTAATCTGCCATTTCCTGCCGGAGATAAAGCCATTCCTCCCAGCAGCCTTCCCATGGATTTTGGTCTCCGTGTGAGATAACACGCTCTCCTCCGAAGCCTTTCAGCACCTGTAGACATTATCCATCTGCCCTTCTGATGTCTTC
>NW_010242509.1:857-1746 GCF_000690775.1 Eurypyga helias | reverse complement strand
CTTCCCAGTCCCCTTGGAGTGCTTTAAGCAGCTCCTGTCACACCACGGGCCTCTCCGGAGCCTTATCTCCCCTGCCCAGCGGTAACCGGTATTTTGATAGGGATGAAGGTTGGCTGGGGCATTACGCTGCTGCACGCTACCTGCACAGCTCACACGGGACGTTCACCCACTTGGGCAGAGCCGCGACACCAGTTTCTGTCTAACAAATACACTGGGAACAAGAAACGCATTGAGGAGCACTCGGGAGACAGACACGTAAGCTGGGCTGCTGGAGGGATCCCGTCTCCAGGGCTCCGGTCAGACAGCCCTGCCCGGTCCTCCAATCTCCGCGGAAGCACGGTTACGGGTAGCACCTTACGGCATCAACGTGGCGCCAAGCATCACTGACACTCAGCTGTCCCCAGGGCGCGAGAGCCAAACATTCCTCCTTCCCCAGGCACTTCCCAGCCCAGGGATTTTCCCACCCGTGTAATTACCCCCAGATATAATCAAAGGCATCTCACATACATCCAAGTCATTTTGGTTGAGGGCCCAGCCCCACACCCACATGTTCCTCACCGCCACCTGGGACATCTCCCTTTCCGGCTGTCACATCAAGATGTCCAGGGCCGTGGATGGCTGCAAGATGCTCAGCTCCATCCCAGTGGGATGCAACGCTGCGGCATCCCGCCGAGCAGTGCTGGAGCAGCTTTACGGAGCCTGAAAGCCCACCAGCAGTGGGAGCCCGTTATCTGACGGCCGGGACCAGACCTCCCGGTGCAGCTTCATCTCGCCCAGGCTCCACCACGCAAAGCCAAGGGCGGCCGGTCTCGCACGGGACGTCCTCGCAGAACTGCTGGTTTCTGCTCACGCAGCCAGGCAAAAAAACCAAACCCCAACATTTTTGCAG
>NW_010242509.1:0-748 GCF_000690775.1 Eurypyga helias | reverse complement strand
ATGCAACCCCCGCAGCAAGGCACCTCGACCGACCGCTATTGCGCTGGCTGCACTGTGATTCCCAACGTTTTTAAGCCAATATAGGGAAGACACACACTTAGGGTGGGTGGAGTGGGGCCAGCAGGATTCCTCCCCTCCCAGCCACCAGCACTGGGAGCACCAAACTCGCAGCCCCTGAGAAGCACCCACCTGACGGCGTTTCCTACCCGACCTCGCCTTCCAAATCCAACGCAGGAATGAATCACCGCAGCGGGCAGAGATGGGAGCTTCCTCAACTCACCGCGACTATCACAGCCCCTATCCCAAAACCAGGGGGTGCAGGAGGGTGTGCTGACCTAGGGCGAATATCCGCACGCGCTGGGGACCCTGGCTTCTCCACCAGAAGCGGTGAGGAAAACCAGCTCCGGTTGCCGACTCGCCTTCACGGTGGGATTTTTCTACAGCAAGACTTGAGACCCGTCTGCAGATTCGCCGGAGCCCTTGAAAGCTCCAAGCTGCTCGCTCTTTTGTCACACAATGGGAAGAAACAAAACCTCACCGAGTTCAGCTCGCGGACCTGCCCTGCACAGGTTTTTGGCCCGTGTTTGCTCACATACGTTCGGACGAACGCACCCACGCACGCAGCGTCCCCTGCACCTTCCCGGGCACAGCCGGCTGAGCCACCCCACAGACACCCGTGGGTCTGGTGTGGGGGTCCCCTCACACCGTCCCTTCCTCTCCTTTTCCCAAAAGGAAAGCCGCTCTTCGG
>NW_010242508.1:0-1776 GCF_000690775.1 Eurypyga helias | reverse complement strand
GTGCTGGGATTGCCCCGGCCCAGGGCAGGACCTTGCACTTATCTTGAAGTCATGTGGTGGGAGTTGTGGCATAGTTCAGACGGGTAAATTTTTGAGTAGGATAGATTTAAAAAACATTTTTGCTATGTGAGGTGTTGAGATGTGTTAAACATTTGTGGAAGACTTATAACAAATTATTATAGCTAGAAGCACTGACGGAACAGAGCTAGTAATCATGTCATAAAAATTATTTGTATGACTAGCTGGAAGAGAGTTTTCCACTAAGCACTGCAAGACAGTAGTTAAAAGTACCAGATTTGCATTGATAAACAGATTGGACATTTCTGAGAGGTCAGGAAGACTAACTGAAGTGTTGCTGGTTTGAAGGTGGATCTTACCTTTGGGAGTATAGGGAAGGTACAGGGATAACCTAAGCATTTCAGCAAATAGTCAGGTAAGAGCTGCACAGTCAAACACTGTATTTTACATAACAGGAAAGGTTTTGCTTTTGAAAGGTGAAATTCTGCTGCTCAGAGAAGGATCTTTCCTCTGTATTTTGTAACTTGTAGAGGACTTCGTATTGTGTCGTCTTCGGACTTTGGTACGTTAAAGTCCTTGGAAACTTGAGCATAGAAGTAGCTCAAGGTGCAGGATTGAATTAACTGTTACTTTCTTTAGGCACATGCCAGGCCATACAAGCAGAGAGGTTTTGGTAGTCTTCAGCAGTCTGACAACGTGTGATCCAGCCAACATCTATGATCTAATCAAGGTACAGACGTGATGTTTGACTACCGCATTGGGCATCCAAGCTGTTAGGCTAAAACCAGACAGTTGTAGTGTCATTGCCGATTAATTTTCATTTAAAACTTTGAACCTTTTTACCGTTTTCTGTTCTGCATATGAATTTGAGTATGCTTTCTTTTTCCATTTGAAGTGTTTAAAAGCAGTTAAGATCAGAGTATCTATCATCGGCCTGAGTGCTGAAGTTCGAGTTTGTACAGTCCTTGCCCGAGAAACTGGTGGTATGTATCTGAAGTTCAGTAGTTACACTGCTAATACAGGTTGAAAATCGAAATTAAGTTACTAAATTGTCATATATTCATTGATGTGTTTTGGTAATTAAGAATCAATATTCTGTTGTGCTGGCATAAAACTTCAGGGTTTTCCCAATCTACAAAATACTTAGTATTTAGTAAACTGCTTATCAGCTGGTAGCTGCATCTCTAGAGAGAATAAACATATATATGTATTAAAACCTAGTGTTCCCCATATGAAGTTACGTGATGGGGAACTTATTGTTACTAGCATGTTACATTAATTTACTACTGTGGTAACTCTTACGTTATCATTACTACAGTGTAGTGTTGGAGAAAAGGCTAGGGGCCTTCATGTCTAATTAAATGTTCTGGGGTTACTAATTTTAGAAGGTATCATTTTCAGTGTCAATGACAGGCCTGTTTTTTAGGAACGGGGTTGGCTAAATTCTTTTTCTTATTTAGGCTGGGTTTTTTGCCATTTGGATAATCTGTGTTGCTTGTCTGCTCATAATCTGAGAGTAAGGCATTTCTTTCTTTCTGACAGGAACATACCACGTTATTTTAGATGAAAGTCACCTGCTGATGCATCATGTTAGTCCTCCCCCTGCCAGTTCCAGTTCTGAGTGCTCCCTTATTCGAATGGGTAGGATACGGGTTTGTTTAAGTCCTGTCATGAGATTTGCAAATCTTGGCTGCTTCTTTCTTTGCATCTCCTATATTAAAGCCATAAAAATAGTTAGAAGCATAGTGAAGATGACAC
>NW_010242507.1:0-2423 GCF_000690775.1 Eurypyga helias | reverse complement strand
AAATAAAATAAAATGACATGACTCAGTGGAATTCAACTTGTTCATCTCTCATAAAATCAACATGTCAGCTACAGCATATGTCTCGCATTGAACCTTTAAAAAATTGCAGCCCTGAAGGGCCTTTTCCAAGAAAGTCCTGTCAGTTCTCCTGCACGTCAACACATCGTTGCCTGGCAAACTTCCACTGACTTCAGCTGTCCAGCTATCCCACAAGGAAGTAATTTTTGGTGCATTGGAAGACAAGTTTTCGAATGACTCTTATTGTCGTATGTACATCTATTCCTACTCAATGCTACATTTTGAAACATCAGTTCTCCATCTATAATCTCCCAGTATCTTCTTAGTCAAAGTGACTAGTGAAAAAACCTGAACAGCACTGAAATAGGAACAGGTGAGGGCAAAATGGGATCTCCACATTTTTCTAAGGCAGTAACCTGAGTGACCATATGCACATTCTCTGACAGTGGCAGTTTTCTGGGTTCAGATACGCATTACATACATGATAGAATAGATTACATTTGAATCACAGAATTGTTGAAGTTGGCAGAGACTTTTGGACATCATCTACTCCAATCCCCTACACCAAGCAAGGTCACCTACAGCAGGGTGCTCAGGGCTGTGCCCCATCACGTTTTAGGTATCTTCAAGGCTCCACAGTCTTTCTGGGCGAGCTGCTCCAGTTTTCCACTAAAGAATGTTTTTTTAATAAATGAAATTTCCTGTGTTTCAACCTGTGCCCACTGCCTCTTCTCTGTTCATTGGACACCTAGCTCTGTTTTCTTTATTCCTCTCCATCAGGTATTTACGCATATTGGTGAGATCCTCCTTGAGCCTTCTCTTCTCTGGGCTAAGCATTTCTGTATCTCTCAGCCTCTCGTTGTCTGTCAGATGCTCCAAAAGTGCATTTATGTAATCAAATAGCTTAAAACCAATATTGCCAGTTCCTCACTGATTCTTTCAAATACAGTAAAAGCCAGCTCATTTCCAAGCTACGTTTTATTTCACAAACATCAGTGGTTGGAAAATACTATGTTTTCCACTGGGAATTCTGAAGTTTCTGAATATAAGCAATCAACATGCCTTTTTAATTTTTTTTTTTTTTAATAAAGCCAATAAATGGTGATGCTCTTGTTAGACTTGTACAGTCTAATGGTTCAAACACTTAGTCTTGTCTTAGTAAGTAGTTACATATCACTTAGGATCCATCTGCATGGATGGAAAGAGACTGACAGTAGCTCACTCTACCCAAGATTTGAGGTGAATAGGAGTTTGCCTGGTCTGCTCAGGAATAACTGCAACTACCTTAGCCTGGGCTTGGTGCATGCTGAGTTCTGCAGCTCCTGGCTTTCTGTACTCAGCCTTGTAGACATGCTGAATGCTTATTCAAAGTACTTGAGTACTGTTTAATGGATTCCAGATCATAATAAATCTTTCTAACTATACAAATAAAAGATATACTAAAATTTAAAAGCCTTTTAAAACTTATGTTTATAAAACTCCTTAACAGAGTCAGTAAAAAGAGTGATTTAGATCCACTTATCATTGAGCTGACATATACTGAGGGTGTTGAGATGCTGATTTCACACTGAAATTTTGCTTTGATTCCTGAAATGCGCCCATATACTCTACAAGCTGACAAAGGATTTGGAAGGCCCCCTTTTTCTAGCACAGAAATGCAGTCACCTCCAGTGTGAGACAGAGCAGATGTCTCCATGCAAAGTGTGAAACTGAGGGAGAGGACAGTATGCTCTTCTAACGCGTGCTGCAGTTGTAGGAAGAGAGAGGAATAGAGGAAGTAGATTGCAATTATTTAAATTGGAATTTGACCCAGAGCACACCGCTGGCAACCCTGCTGTTTTGTAAGAGTGCCATAAAACGTGAGTGTACTACAGGTTTTACAATTCGTTGGAAAGACTGGAATAAACATGGTCAGACCTCGAATAGTTGGAAAACTTGGTTATTTCTAAGCAAGCTGTAAGCTCTTGAATAGGCAAAAGCACAGTGGAATATCAGCAAATCATATATACTAGAAATTTCTGCTATTTTTACTCCCAACTATACCTTCTCTAATTTTTTCTTCTTCTTTTACTGTTACCAACATTTTGGCTTATGTAATATGTGCATATTTGTGTATGTACACACACCGATAAAAACACATATGCATAGACATGTTTATAAATGGAGTCTTTAAAATGTATTTGACTTGTATATTAAGTATTACAATATAAATTTATTCATTTTTAGTTAACTAAATAATAATTTGTTAAATTCTCTTGCATAAATTACATACTTATGTAAAAAAATATCAAATGACCTCCCCTATTTCTGACATCATTTTTCCTATGAAGACATTTGTAAGTAAAATTTCTCCGCTTAAATATGAACACCTGTATAACAAGGTGACGAGCAGCATTCCTCAGGGA
>NW_010242506.1:958-12801 GCF_000690775.1 Eurypyga helias | reverse complement strand
GCCTCCCTGCAACCTCTTTTCAACCTCCTCACTGAGGGCTTGGCCTGCCGGGCTGCTCCTGGCACTCCTGCCTCATGTGGAGCCACCATCTCCACTCTGTTGGACCCCAGCCTGGCCCTGCTGGCTGCCATTTACAGCCGCGAAGGGGTGGAAAACGGCGCTGTTCTGGGCAGCCCACACAGGTGCGTTCCTGTCAGGGCAGGCAAAAGGGACAACGCTAGGCTGCTGGGCAAGAGAGCTCTCCTACCCCGTACATTTCAAAGGATTTAAACAGCACTACTTTCACTCCCTTGTAGAGATGTACAGTTCTCAGTATCGTCAGCTGTGGAACAGATGTTATTAATCAACAGGATAAGCAGATAATCCCAAATAACCCTTCATCATTCAGCTCATCTGCAAGTAACTGACCTACAGCCCTCATCAGCTTTGGGGTGGATGAGGATGCAGCCTGTCTTTATTTAAAGACTCAGAGCCACGTAGCTGGCAGCCTTATACATGTTACCACAGTCATTCTTACACGCAGCCGGATGGTTACTCATTCCCTCTGACTGAACTCTCCCTTCCCACTGTTTCACCCCGATGGTGAAGTGCATGGTGACAGCCTCCCTCACACTTTTGCATCACCACTGTCCTTGATGAACTTCCATCACCCAGACTAAGCGCAGACCTCCACTTGCTGCCAAATATGTCTTTAAAGCATTCTTTGTGTTTTAATATTGATCATTTATTTTGGAATCCTGACATGCTTGAAGGTCTCATGGAAGGTACCTACCAAGAGCTGTAAAAAATAGTCAGGATGCTCATTGCTCATTTTCAGCTTGATTTATATCTTGTGGAAGTCACTGGGAGGCTTTCCACTGACTCCACTGTCCTCTAGAGTAGAGCTCAATATCAGCAATATAAAGTTGAATCCTGTAATGGGAATTCAGTTCCAGTCTTGCAAAGATTTATAACTATGCATTACTTTGCCTTCAGGAGAGTGCTTGTGAAAAACAGTAAACCTCATTGGGGTAAACTTAGGTACAAAGGTTAAGATCTCCTGGCTTCAGTGCTCCTGTCTTCACTGGAATGCAAATCTTACTGTGGAAACCACAAACCAGTGAGCAACAAGTGTTTACTGGTTAATTGCTGCTGACCAATCAGCTAAAGGAGCAAAGGAGGCAAACCTTTTCAATGTTGGTTTGTGAGGTAACTCTGAGCAACTTGTTAAAACAAGAGTGATTATAGGAATTTGCTGGAAAAACCCCATTACCTTACTCAGTGAATTTCCTTCACACTGTATTATTTCTGACAACATATTTTTATGTCTTTATCTACATTTTCTTAATAAGATGGATGTGTTTACCAATTACTTCCCTATTTACTCCCTACTATAAAATGCTGGTTTTAATATTGTAGTTTGGCCATACTGTTATTATATGAAACAAGTAGAATCAGGGCAACTCACTACAGCTGGTTGTATTTGGTTCTCTCAAAGCATTCAATTATAATATTAATTACTCCTTCCTTCTAGTATATTTCTTGCATACAGCAAAACAGAAGAAAAAATAAAAGGTAGTGAGGTCTAATTCTGAAGGGTGCTAAACATCTTTCACTCTCACTAAAGAGAAGAGGATGCTCTGACCTCTCAGAGACAACCTTGACACATAACCAATAACCGTGTGGCAGAGTGCAATAGCACTAACTGGAAAACAGCGTGAGATGTATATAAGAAAATAAAGATATGCTTATGGGACTGCAAAAACCTGTAACTAAGATACTTAAGGTTGTTTCCTCTCCTTGTAAGAGTTCTCTACTTTGTCAGCTCCAAACACCACAACTCTAGTTTCCTTTCCCATCTGGAAAACAAACAAATTTCATCCCAGTTGACTCGAAGGTATTACTGAGCTGCATAAATTCTCAAAAGCTACGAGGAAAAAAAAAATAGGTGGTAGAAAGTGTAAGACTAGCATTCCTTGGAAGAATCCAAACCCACTACTCCAATCTGAATGCCTCAAATTGACCCCCAGCCAGTCAAGCCATTGTACGTTTTTTCTTCTTATTCATTTTAGAGTCTGCCTTTTTTCCCATAGCTCTTGGATGTGTAGACTCCTACAGCCTGAACTTCAAAACAGAGCCTGAGCAGCCAACTTCATGGACGTAGTTGATAGAGCCAAACTGAGCTGAAGTGCCAGAGCTCATGGAGATCTTCCATCCATCACACTTGATACAGCTTCTGGCCAACGCTTCAGCATCATTATTCCACACATATTTAGAAACACCATCAAAGGCAGCACAGGGGGGGGCTTCCTGTTTGCATTCAATTACTTGACCATGAATGCAGATACTTAACTGGTGTCCTTCAAACACTCTTTGAAACAGATTTTTAATGTCTTGAGCTGTATTTCAATGAATTTTCTTATAATTCTCAATTTTTAAAAGTAAATGTGTAATATTGCACTTATAACTTCTCAGTATCAACTTTGATGTAACGTGGACATTGAGAATTCAGACATCTTTTTGATTTCTCTCTTTTTTTAGTGTTTCCATACACACAAAGGAGCTAGTTCTGTCACAGAAGTAATCCTGAAAGTTAGAAAATAGAAATATTACACTGAGAAGCTGAAGATTTCAAAGCTTGTAGAGTGGCCTCTTACTTTACATGGCTCCTAAGCGGAGAACTGTTATTCTGTGGAGGGTAAAACCTATCAGATATTGCCATGTGAAATTCTGCACTTCCAGGTGGTGTACAGGTTAAGACTGGCCATCATCCCCCATCCTGCAGCCGCTGCTGGTAAATATCCATACCTGTAGCTCCATTTCTATGGTACAGCTCTAGAGGCTTGAAGACCAAATGGTACAAACATTTAGTTAAGTAGAAGAAATGTGATAAATTAAAAACATTGTTAAAATGATTAATGAGGAATTTTCCATGTTTACAGGAGTTGCAGAGTGGAGTTGGAGATGTGAACTGGGAGGGACGGGGATGGGGACAGGGGGTAGTTTCGAAATACTCCATGGTAAGAATGATTCATTGTTATGCCAGATCTTCATGGAAGATTAAACAGAACTTTGCTGCTGCTAAGGTAACAAAGAACACACAAAACCAAAGCTTGTGAATATTTGAAATCAGAAGTATAAAGTACAACCTCAGACAAATAAGATTTTAACTGTGATAAAAAATTATTTGTATAGCAAGATGCAACAGGCATAGGATAAAAATCATGGAGAAATGGAATAGTATATTCAGAACTGAAAAAATGGTTAAAATGGCTTAATCTCTCCTCTGAAAGGAGCAGTCTGTCTGAGGAATTTTAGAATTTTTCTGGTCTGTGGGTTGTTGGTATCCATCAGTTATTTCTCTGGGTTCTGTGAAAGGTTGCTAAGAAGTAGTAAATTCACATAGACTCTGCAGCAATCCACACACGTGAAATTTCTAAAGGGGTGTTTAGCCCTTTCAAAAAATTTTAAGTATCCCAACATGTTGAAAATTACTCTTTTAGAGTGTCATTAAAAGCTCTGACAGTCCTGAGCAATCTTCCTTGCTAGAAATCTGACTGTCATGCGAGGGAGCAGCCAAAAGAGAAGATAAATAGTAGAGAATACAGAATGTTCCAGCTGCAATAGAGCTACGGAATATCATCAGCTGATCTCGCAATGCAGGCCCCAAGAGAAAGTAGGTAACTTAAAAGCTCTAAAACATACAAAATGGCCTAAGTAATGTGACGTAAGCACAGGATTGTTCCACTTGCTGAGTAATGGCACTCAGTGTGGTTGCTGATAGCCTGTAAATATCTTGGCTAGATGCAGCTTCAGAGTGTGTGAGATAACGCTCTTTGGAGCCTGGTTCTGGACACACGTCCTAGAAGCCGTATTTTTAAGGTATCGGTTTAATTGCAGCAGGAACACCCAGAGCACACCCAGTTGTGCATTAACGCCTGCAGTCCTGGGCTGTGCACACTATTACGACTCCTCCTCATCATGCACAATAGGTCAAGCAGCTCCTAGTCAACATCATCCCACCCCTTGCAAAAATGGCTTCGGAGGTTTTGTAAGTCACACCGGAGTGTCCCAATAACAAATTCAGTTTCATGCAGGACTCTTTTTTTTCCAGAACCTTGACTGTGACCAGAGGTTTATATCCAGAGCATTTCACAGCCTTCCCCACGGTCAGATTTGAGAGAGAACATCAACAGATTTAAACACTGTCCCAAGATAAAGCTTTTCTCTTTTGACTTGAGTTACTCTGAAGCTACCACAAAGCGTAGGTGTTAAAGCAGACTCTTGGGAAAGAGACAGAGCTAGAACAATATCGAGAAAGGTTTTGATTCTTGCATTCACAAATTTGTGGCACATGGACGAAAGCAGAAAGGTATGGCTGTTCTTGATTTCAGAATGATTTCTGTACCATCTCTTCATAACTAACAGCAGAAAAAACCCCAACCCAACACCCAAACAAACCACAGAGAGCAGAGTAAGCCTTCCTTCATGCCATTTAAATCTACATATACCTAGATAACTCCAAAGCTTTATAAGGGTCCATTCTTCTCAGCTGCTGCCCTTTATTGAAGTCACAACCTGCTGCCCTTTCAGCTGAAGCATGACTAGTTGTTAGTATCTGTGGCTGCTTTGATTCCCTCCATGAATTCCTAATGCTAAGGACCTTTGAAAAGAAGAACATTTTCCTTTGAAATTCATCATCTGGTGTAGCTCAGTCATCTGACTTGCAATAACTGAACCTGGAGGTAAAAACATTTTCCATGCTCCGTATTAAATCATTCATCATTCCTTAAACTTACAGCTACATTGTGTAAGAAGTGACAGAGTTTATTTCGCACTCGCGTCTTTAAAGATCCCACCGTTGCTGAAGCCAGAGGCTGTGGCAGAGGAGCCAGAATCCAGGCAGGTTTCAGGCAGTGCCCAGCCTTCTGCCCATCTGCTCTTTCACCCAAGTCATTGCAAACAAATCGGGCTCAGTGATGTTGAGCCTGGCAGGCTTGCCTTTCTTGGTGAAACCAAACGGAGAGCAGCTTTCTCTTTTTCCTTTTGCAATTTAGGGAAAGGGTTTGTCTTTATTTCTGCTAATTTGAACAACCTTTAGTAATCTATGTTACTGCAGAGGGATGAAAGCCCCCACAAATCTCATTTCTCCATCTTCAGTTCTGATGAAATTTAAATTAGCGAGCACTGGAGATGCAAAGTGCACTCAGGGAGCAGTCACAGAACCTTACATTCCTGCCAGCCCTTCTCTGGGGGACCTTCTGCCAAGCGCTTGGAAAAGCAATCTACCACCACATCCATTTTGGCCGTTTTCCAGCTGGTTTTCCATGACTGTCCAGTTCCACTCTGACAAAGCGCTTTAGAAGATTCATTTCTTGCAGGATGCAGGAGAAGTGGGTCAGCAATAATATTTATGTAGACAAGGACAAGGAGCGAGTAATTTTGTGGAGAACAAGAAGCAGCCGAGTATGTGAATACCGGCAACTTTCCTAAAGAGCATGTACCAAATAAGCTAAGAATAGTTATTAACTTTATATTACTTAGGAGATTTTTAGATGTTAGATAGAAGAGAGAGGGGAAAAACAAATCTCAAACTTGGAAAGCTGACATAAATTTGAGGTTAAAGACTATGTGTGCAGTGCATTTCATGGGTTGAAGCCCACAAATGGAGTCCGCATTCACGTCGCAGGGCCACAGAACAGTTCTCAGACACAGGTTAGAGGTGACCTTTAGAAACCCACAGGGAAGAGCCTTTGGCCCACACTAATCCTCAGCTCAGAGCCGAAGATGTCCCCGTGTGCGGCGTGGGTGGCCCAGGCGCATCGTGCTGGCCCTTGCCCTGTCGTAGGTGCATCCAGTCTTTCTGGAGCTGATGCCACACGACTGACATTGCCCTTCCCCGTGGGCAGGCTGTGTAAATGGCACGAGTTTAACTCTGTAGCAGCAGAACAGCAGCAGCCAACCTACTGGCATCCTTCTATACGAGGGGTGTGATGCCCTGTCAGCATCGCAGGCTTCATGGGCAGGGGCCAAGGAGAACAGTGATAGAGGTTGGGGTGGGCAAAGCACGCAGGTCCCGTTTCCCAACTGGAGGGGGGACTAGCAAGCAGGAGCTGGAGCTAGTGGAGGGAGGAGGCAAAAAGGGAAAATGTGGCAGCAGTGGTTAGGGTTGTGCTGCAGGCAGGTTATATTGAACTATGTGGGAACTGATTGCAATTTCATGATGCAGTTTGAGGAGAGAGGACCCTCTCCTGCCTGGACAGAAGCAAAACAGGTGTGGATTCAGAGCAGGAGCACACTGGGCTGAAACCTGGATGGCAACTAATGCCTTGAGAAAAGGAGCACACAGGAGGCAATGTAACCCAGGCTAAACAACAGCTAGTAAATGAGAAACCACGCAGCTTTCCAAGTGATGGGTGGACAAACCATTGTCCTCCTGTGCACTGCAATCTTAGCCTCAGCCCAGGCTCTTTTCTTGCTAAGAATGAACCTGACCATCAAAGCAGATACACTGTTTAGTATTCTTTGGCAAAGTAACCCTGCAAAATTTGCTAACATTTATTTATTCCTTTCAGATTTGTGGCATAAATTTTGTTCCCTTTTGCATTTCCATGTCCTGTTCTTTGCACCATATTTGCCCAGATCAGATCTTCAGCACAGCTGTTACTCAGAGCTATCTGAGATTTATTTTCTACTGCGATAAAGGTAGAAAAATAGGGAAGTAGCAGTTGGGAAGTAATATTTTCCATAGGGAACTAATTAACCTGTAACTGTTATTCAGATCTAAAATGTAAAGTGCTGAAAATGCCAAGTGGCAATTTTAGCACTTCCCAAAAGTTAGCTACAAAATGCAGTACTGTTACCCCTGGTGAACCAGCTCCCCTTTGCAGAAAAAAATGACAGGTTTTGTGTCCATGTTCTTCCATTGGGAGAACTGCCGGTTGACACAATAAGTGTGTAGTACTTTTGTCAGTGAGGGCACAGCCTAGGACAGCTTCCAGGCTATTCAGAGCATGACTTGTATGATAAGAACATGAAACTAATTCAACCCGGTTTTTTTAGTTAATTGGAAAAGAATGGTGAAAGGCACACAACTGGTCTTCATCGGAAAGCTGTAAAACAAACATGGCAAGCCAAATGAGAAGTTATGAGATGTTAGCAAAATTAATCTTGCTGCAAGAAATATTATTGGCTCCATTCATCAAAATTGTCTTCTCAAGATACATACTTCCTGTTTCACTAAGCAACGGACATACCATGCAGCCAACAGAGTCAAGTCTGCTGTTGGCACGGCAAGGGTAAGCACGTCAAAGCTGCTATCGATTGTTTCTAAATGCAGCTGGACCGATCTAGAATTGCTTTCAGAATGGCAGATATGCAACAACTGATGAAGGTGTGGTCATGAACCTAACAGCAACCTTTTGCTCTCAGATGCTTTTGGGGATGAATATGGGTGCAGATTATTACCCTGGGCTATGTAAAAATGCTAAAGACTGGACTCAATTTTAAAAGAAAAAATTATTAAGGTGGTTGGTTGGCACATAACAACACACCTCAAATCTTAAGGTTTACAAGAGCGATGCATGCAAACTAGACTGTTTTAGAGAGCACACTTGTCTCAATCATAACCTTTTTTAGCCAGGAACTGGTCAGCATGGGCTGCTCTTAGATAACTCCTGAAAAAGAAGCTACAATTTTAAAAAACTTTTTTTTTTTAATTAATTATTTCCTTACTTGTATAAAGAAAGTAGTATTTTGACCACAAATGGACAATGTGTATCACAGCTATATCAGACCCTAAGTGAGTAAATATCTGTGAAGTCCAGTCTACTTTCTACATTTAAACACCAGCTTTATTTAAAATAACAGGATAATTTTGACTCAATATTAACTTTCTTATGTTGATGACTGCAGTCTAGGAAAAGTGTTGTGGTTTAAGCCCGACAGTGTGAGGGGTTCCTCCTGAGATCCCTCATATCATTAGTGGGTCAGAGACTAGCAAGGGTCCAGCCAAGACCTCATGGAAGAACTCACAGAAAGGAAAAACACCATTTCAATAGGCCCATGAGCAAGTTCAGCTTCTTCAGTCTAATTGGCTTGCCCACCTCCTCATGTAATCACTAAGGCCCATATCTGCAGGCCTTAATGCCCTTGAATAGACCTCACCCAGACAAGTAGCGTTCGGTGAAATAAATGGGACTACCTGTGCAAATGAGTGATACTCAGCAAAATGGGTTGCCAATTCAGGCTGTGAGATAGCAACTGTGAATCCACCGGAACTCAAACAGCAGACTTCTTTATAGGATATGACTGGTGAGGGCCTTGCAAACCTTCCATAGCATGATCCAGTGGTGAGACACTGCCTTACAGGCCAAGAAACGTGGCTTGGCTTTGAGTTTTGCAGTCAACCTAGTATGTAGCAAATATATCTTCTTTAAAGCAACTTCTGAGAGACAGTCTCTCTTTCAATATTTATTTTAGGATCTTTCCGTTTTGTCACTCACTGGGATGCAGCCACTAATCATGACAACAGGAGATAATTGTTAGTCGTGGTTTTCATACCTACAGATATCTCCATCTTGCTCAGATTCAGCTTTACATGTGGCACCTTCAGGCTATCTCCATGTTGCTGTCAATTCCAAGCCTGGGTTGTCTCACCTACTTATCTGAAAGCTGCATCTGGATGTTGAACCAGAGAGACAGATTTTTAGGGGACTTGGACATAATGAAGACCACGGTTGAAGACGTCATTTCTCTCACAGGCTGGAATTCATGCATTAAGACTAAACCCCTTAGGGATTCAGAGGAAATTTCTTGTGAGACTGATCAAAAACAGTGCTGTGAACTTCCCTAGGATCCCAGGGCTATTTATACTTCTTGGTACAAGTTACACTAACAAATAAATAAAACCAAGTGAACTGGGTTTTAGTATTTCTCCTATGTTTGGAGCTCGCTAAATTCCAACAGTTAGGAACCTTTGTCAGTGAAGCAAATCTTTTTTGTCTGCCACATGGACATCCATGTCTTGCACTAATATGGAAAACAAAAGACTCTTTCCAGATGAGTTTAGTGCCAGAGAGCTGGCTCGCGCGCGGAAGCAGCTCTCTTATCTACAAAATATTCATATGGACTTATTCATTTGGAATTGCACCTGCCTCCTTGATACATTTTATGATATTTTCATTCTATGGGAATTTAAGACAATAAAGGAAAAAAAAAAAAAATATATATAAGTCAATCTCAGCTCCCCACTCCCTGGTCCTTTGTTTGACCTTGGAGGTTTTTGTAATACTGATTTCTAGCATTTCCTAAAATATTAGTTCTTTTCTAAAGGTTTTTCTGTCCTGATTTTATGAAAACTATTTTGTATTTGTTTATTTTAATGGAAACAAACAAACAAACAAACAAACCCCCCAAGTGTTTGTTTTAGTTCTATTGAATGATTCATAGCTCCTGCAGATCATCCAGGGACGCCATTCATAGTTAATGATCAAAACGCAGTATTAAAAAATGAAACGTTTGAAAGTCAACAGTGATGCCTCTGAAGGTAGATCTTTGACAGAAATTGCTGACAGCATCAGAAACTCTCCCTCTATAAATATCTATTCAAACATACTAATTTCTCTATTTAATTTTTCCCTTTTGCCTTCTCTCCCTTGCAGGTGTCTTCTATATGTGCATTTTCAGGTCAGTATTCTAGCAAGCTGACATTTTGTCTATAATTTAATTTAATTATTTTGTTTCTTAATTTACATTTTTACACTTTTTGAGCCTGCAGTGATTATTTGCATGGAAAGAAATTGTCTTCAAAGGCTATATTTAGCCTGATATATCGGATTAGAAATGTAAGCCAATCATGCAATGAGGTTAATTTTAAATCCTGTGGAAATTGTACCCCTCTATTCAGTTTTCTCAGCACCGGCACCCATCTTGTTTGAAGTCATATGACCCTTAACTCCAGTGTTGAATGTAATTTCCCACCAAAAGGAGTACAAGCAAACCCTTTAAAATAGACGTGGTAGAATTTATAAGGAGAAGAAGCCTGAGCAGATACACTTTTTAAGCTGATGATGCAAGGGTTGTGACTGTTTTAAAATATGCAAAGAATGAATTTAAAAGTCAAGGAAAAAAAAAAAAGCAGAAATTTGTGCTTGTTCTCCTTTTCCCACCACAAGCAGCATCCACCAGTTCTTACTTCAGGGTCACCCACCAATACTGGTAGACCTGCGTTTTAGCCAGTGCTGCATTTGTTAGGTGTAGCCAATGTTAATATCACTTAATACTATTTTTGAGTTCTACAGTTGCCTTAACTGCTGTCTTCCACCTCAGTTTGTCTCCATTCCACCCTCCTCCACCCAAAAAAAAAAAAAAAAAAGCCAAACATTTTGGAATTTTTTGAACAATATTGCTGTTTTCTTGGCAGTGACTATCTAGGGATGACAATCACATTCATCATCCCCATCAAATCTATTTATACCTATTGGTTAAAATTCAGCTTGTGATCTCCGAACTGCAGATGGAGCTCCCCGAACAGCAAAAAGAGTCCACGCATCCGTGCCAGGAACAGTTGGAGCCACAGTGGAGAGGGGGCTGAGAGGATCTGTCATTACAGAGTCTTTATCCCTTCGACCTCAGAGAGGTGTCAGGAAGAGGCAAAGACTGCTACCTCACCTGTGTATTAGTGTCGGGGCTTTCAGCAGACTCAAGAGAAACCTGATTATTCAGGGCTTTTTGCAGGGTGACATGAATTTTACAAGTAATTAAAGAGAGAACATAGGGAGTAGATGTGATGATTGTCAATCTTCCAATGAGCTATTAACAAAATACTAGAAAGAAGTATTTTTAAAGTATGGAAAATGCAGGGTAGGAGTTCTTTTTACAGTGTGTTTTTCCAGCAGGACTCACTGAACGAGATCAAGGCAATTCCATTCTAACCTATAAAATTCTGGATGATCCTCTATAGGGATATTTTTGTTTTCTAGGGCATGGGCTCACTTCAATATTTAATTTCTTAAGTGCATGAACAGGAGCTGAAGAAAGGGTTTTAGAAAAGAAAGACCGGACAATCAGGAAGTATATTCTCCTCCAAGGCCATGAGCCATGCAGGAGGGCCCCCATCCCTGTGCAGGGCTGCAGTGATTTCAAAAGGGCTCCAGATGGACGTCAGGGTGTCTGCTCTTGGAGCGCAGCAGAATTAGGCTAAACCGAACATATTTAATATGATCTCGGACAGCTAAGCTGCTTATCACTGTGTGTCAGATTATACATTATACAGCTGAGTGGCTAATAGGTTACACAGAGAAAGGCTGATGGCAAGGCATTTTCCATTGCTTTGGATTATATTCCCCCTCTAGGAATGACACTGTGAACTTGGAAGGCACAGGGAAGGTTCTCAGCTTCTTGTTCCTCAGAAAGCCTGCTTAAAAATATGTATGAAGTAAATACTGCCTTCTGTATGCAAGAAATTGAGCAATCCTAAAAGTTATCATGTTTTATAAATCTTGATATGAATGGATCTTGGCCAGGAATAACTAATTAATAATTGGTTATGTGTTAGTTATAATTAATTAATATTATAAGTTATATTAATTAAGTAATAATTAGCTATATATAAAGAAAATCAGTCAAATGTTAAAAACTCTTCTGTTTGCTCCTGAAGTTTCAGTTTTAAGCTTCAAAAAGGGCTTTCAATCTACAAAAGTGCAAATGAAATATCACTGCTAATGAAAAGGTATTTGCATGTAGTCGTAATGGGGCACACAAGCCTTCGGTGATACCTGCCCAGCCTGCATCTCTTCTGAAGCATCTCTTCTCCAGGCTGAGCAGGGAGAATTACAGAATCACAGGTCAGGGTTGGAAGGGAC
>NW_010242506.1:0-244 GCF_000690775.1 Eurypyga helias | reverse complement strand
AGATGTCGCCTCACCAGGGCACAGTAGAGAGGGAGGATGACCCCCCTCGACCGGCTGGCCACACTCAATGCACCCCAGGATGCCAGTGCCGGAAGGCAACCAGATCAAAGGAACGGGGGGGGAAGCCCTTTCTAGCCCCCCATCGGCACTCCGGGCTGCCTTGGCTCCGGCAGAGGTGGCCAGGCCCGCTCGCGGGCTCGGCGGTGCTGACGCGCCACCTGGAGGAGCGCGGCGGTACTGCGCG
>NW_010242505.1:0-679 GCF_000690775.1 Eurypyga helias | reverse complement strand
GATTCTATGATTCTATGACTTGTCTCCAGTTTATAGTGACTATTAAACACATTGTTGTGAAGAGGATTAAGGATCCCTGTGAACTGTCCTTGTTCTCACCTGGTGAGCGCAGGGGAAGAGTGGATTTTATTCTTTTTTAAGATTCATATTTCCTGGCCTGTTGAGTCTTTAGCCTTGTGCAGACGGGTGACCAACGTGCTGCAGAGACCACCTGGGGCTTGTGGTGGGAATGCTTCCCATTAAGATGGAACCTACCACTTGACAGTCAGAGACTCATGGAATGGGTTGGTTGGGAGGGAGCCTTGAAGACCGTCTAGTTCCACCCCCTGCCACGGGCAGAGACACCATCCATAGCCCAGGTTGCTCCAAGCCTCATCCAGCCTGGCCTTGGACACTCCCAGGGATGGGGCATCCACAGCTTCTCTGGGAACCTGTCCCAGTGCTCCCACCCTCTGCGGGAAGAATTCCTTCCTGATGTCCCATCTCCCTCTTTCCATTTAAACCCGTCACCCCTTGTCCTGTCACTCCCTGCCGTTGGACGAAGTCCCTCTCCATCATCCAAAGCTTCCAAATGAAAGTTGGCACCGGGCTAAGCCACGCTCCAAAGAAGCATACGGTTTACAGATCCTGCATGCTGAAAATAACCCCTGCCATCCATTCTTAGAATCATAGAATCACA
>NW_010242504.1:701-17938 GCF_000690775.1 Eurypyga helias | reverse complement strand
TGATTCTATGATTCTATGAAGGGTCTGTGGGTGTACGTGGAATCAGCTGGGCTGGTTTCTTCCGTTGGACTTGAGCGCTGGCTGAAGGAATTGCTGAGCTGGGTCGCTCGGCGCTGGGAAGAAGAGCGGATGCTCTGACACCCAGAGGTGAGCTCCTCGCTGCTGTTTGGGTGCCTGTGGGAGTTCAGCAAGGTCTGCCTTGGGTTAACAGGATCTGAGACTTATGGGAGCTGGTTGTGTAGCTTCCTGCTTCCCCAGGGTGGGGCCTGCATGCTCCGCCTGCCCATGCTGAGCGCCCAAGGCACCCAAGCACACAGCAGCATGCCTGCTCCATCCTTTCTCATCATGGGTGTCCTCGGCGGGGTGCCAGGGCCATCCAGCTCCATCCCTCCCGAGCAGCTGTTTCAGACTGTTCCAGACTGCCAACACAAAGGTGAGATGTGCAGCTTTGGGGTGGGGAGAGGGTTGTGGATGGAGGGAGACTCTCCACTCCTTCCAGGAGCTGGAAGCCTTGCCTAGCCCTGGTTAGCTGTTGGGTTTCAGCGGAAGCGCAGCAATGCTCCCAGAAGCCTGCCTGGGTGGGAGAGGGGCTGCTTTTTAAACGGGCCTTTCCCCAAACGCTGGAGTTTCTCAGCAAATGCTGAGCATGAGGCTCTTATGTCCCTAAATCCTGTAGAGGCCAGGACCCCTCTCTGCTACGCTGTGCCCTCGTTTTAAAACTGAGCGCTGCGCAGGTTAACTGATTCCGTGAGCTTGTAGGGAACGTGCTCCATAAGGTGAGCTCGTCCTCCAATACAACACAGCCAGGTACTCTTCTCCCAGTGATACCTCTCCATCTCCAAATTCAAGCTCTGGTGCATCCCCCGAGAAGATGGTTTAAAGGCAGCGGGATTTAGGAGTTTCAGCCCCTGGATTTGTGCTGGGAGCAGTAGGATGCGTGGCCCCACAGCTGCGCCCAGCAGACGTTGGTGTGCACAGTCCAGCCCTAGCAGCCTGAAAGCCAAAGTTCCCCAGGAATACGTTGCTTGGCTTCTGCAGGTGGCATCTCTCCTTGTCTTTTTTTTAATCCGTAAAAGCCTGTAAGTAGAACGAGTTTGAGCTCTGTGTTGTTAAAAACAGCAGAAGAAAACACTCCTGCTTGCCTCGCTCTTCAGTGGGTGCGTTAAGATAAAGGACCCAAACCCAAGACCTTTTCCACGCTGTTTAATCACTGGGGCTCTTGGAGAACGTTGATTTCAGGGCTGTGCCCGAGATGCCCCATTCAGGAGCAGCCACTTGTTCCTGCCTTGCAGATGAAGTGTTTGTTCCCTTATTGTGTTCAGGTTTCTGGGGAGGGGGGCTTGGAAAACCGAGGAAAGTTAATGAGGTGTTAACAGCAGAGAGGTAAGCTGCTCTGCCTCGATGGCAGGACAAGTACTTGTGAATTAATCAGCTTTCTTGAAAAGGTGAGGCTGAATTTCTATGTTACAGGGCAGGGGAAAAAATCGCTTTTCCAAAGTCTCTTTTCCCTGTGGGAGTGTCCCCACATGCTCCTGCCCTGGTTGAACTAGTTTTAAAAGCATCATTATGCTTTTTAAATATGTGAGTGACTCTTCTTTGCTCTTTCACTGGTGCTGTTTCTAGGAAGAGAGGGACAAGCAAAGCAGTGTAGTGACCGGACTGATGGATGGCTAATACCAGGCTGTAACTCACGGGAAAATATCCCGGGAGTGGTTGATCCGGCTTTGTAGTGTGTGATGGGCTGGGGGTTAATGGGAAGGGGAGTGAGGCTGTTGGGGCAAAATAAACCTTCAGGGGCTTTTGCCATCACCAAAAGGTGGGCTTGGACCTCCTGGGATTCACCTGGTCAGAGCAAGCCCTGCCTGGGTGGGTGAGGGAAAGTGAGCAGAGAGTGGCTTTGGGTGAAGTGGAATCGGTGCTGAGGTCCGGAGAGGAGATCCGCAGCTTCCTGCCGCCGGAAGGGGAGTCCGAGGTGCGTGCCCTCGCTTGGGAAAGGGCACTCTTGTCTTTTCCAGGAGAGCCTACAAAGAGGAAGAAAGGAGCTATCGAATGAGCTCCGCTCTGGGCGGCGGGAGGGTCTGTGATGGTCACCTACCAGCGAGGGTGAATTTGAAAATCACGGTCCGTGGCCGGGACCGGTGTGTTGCTGGGAATGTGACCCTGGTACCAGCGCTGCGATGCCGCTGTGCCTCCCACCTTCCAAGCCCAGATGTGACAGCGGCTTCTGCGTCGCCTCCTGCCCCATCCCGTCCCTGGCTGTCTGCTGGCACTGTTGGTGCGACTGCTTTGTAACGGGAGCATCCCTCATCGGGGGAAGTCAGCTTGGTTAATTCAGACCAGGTTGATGTTTCTCTGGCGGGATTTAGGGAGCATTCCCACAAACAGCTCTGCCAGAGCGTGGCTGGTCTCTGGACGGGTGGCTAACAGCTGGGGACAGTAATTTCTTCCAGATCCAGCAATGCTAAAAGGGGTTGTCTGTCAGGAATCCCGGTGCAGATGTACTTATGAGACCCTCCAAGAAACGGGTTACTTCCCACCTGCTACTCCACAGCACACAAACAAGGAAATAAATCAACTTTTGTGTACAAGCACAGCCAAAGATGAAAACTTGAACTGTCTTCAGCATAAACCATTCCTTTATCACTTGGCAGGGATTTAAATTCACAAGTGCCTTTTTCTCCAGCGCAGCAAACTGCTGATGCGCCCGTAAAAATGGGAGATGGATTCTTTTTCCTTTGCCCTGGCTATCCTGAACTATCTCCCCTCCTCCCGTGTTAGCGCTCGTTAGGAGCAAATTATCTGTCTCCCGTACAGCCCAACTTGCACGAATCTGTTGGTTGTAGGAGGAGCAAATCTGATGTTTCAGTGGTGTGTTTTAGATCCAGGGACAGACGTTGCCTAAATAGATCTTTGCTGGCGTGTCTCTCTTGAAGATTGATGCTTTTTGAGCAAAGTAATATAACGTTGCCTAAATAGATCTTTGCTGGCGTGTGTCTCTTGAAGACTGATAGTGCTTTTTGAGCAAGAGTGAGTAATATAACTTGGTAATAGAGGGTCTCTTCTCTCTGGGAGTCAAAGCGTGTGAGCTGCCCAGGGACTACCTGCTGCAAGGGCTCTGCAGAGGCCCCGGGCCGTGCTAGGTTGAGATGAGCCTCTGGGAAACCTTCCTCCTGATCCGTAACTCTTACCTTCCTGGTCTGTTCTCTCCCCAGCGTGGCACGATGAGACGGCGTTACGAGGACGATGGCATCTCCGATGATGAAATCGAAGGGAAAAGGACATTTGACCTGGAGGAAAAGCTGTCCACCAACAAGTTTAATTCCACCTTCGTGGTCTTCATGGAAGGCAAAGGTTTGTCTTGGGACTGCTGTGCTGCTAGTGAAGTCCTTTCCTGCTCTCCTGTGTTTTGCTGCCTTTTATTTTCCCTCAGTCTGTAAATTTGGGGAAAACTGTCTGCTGTTCACACCAGTTCTGTGCTGTTCTCTGCCGTGTACCGCTATACCTGCATAACCCACATGGTGCAGAGCAGGCAGGGGATGTTTGTTTGCTCCCCAGCACGTCCTGCAGCAGGCTCCAAGCAGTTTGAGGGCAACGTGTGGCACACGCTGGTGGAGGATTGGCTCAAGCCTGTCAAGCCCTTGCGCCAGGAGAACTGGTAATAGGAAGTCTGTGTGGGAAACGACATGGAAGCCGCTCGATCTGGAGAGCAGTGGGCCAGTCTGCAGCTCTGCGGGCTCGCTGGGACACGTGGCAGCCAGGAACGAGAGGGTTTGCCTGGGTCAGCACCTGTAATTGCAGCCACATGTCTACGAGATGCTTGATTCAAAGACTGTGTGGGATCTCTCCCCTTTCTTTCACCACGCGTATGGCTCAGCGGGATGTCTTTTCATCGCACAGCCAGCGCAAGCCTCACGAGGATTTACCGTGAGGGAGGAGCATTTCTTCTTGCTTGGCTGTGAGCTTCTTGGGGAAGTGAGGACCAAAAACCGTGCTGTTCCTCTGTCTGGTGCAGCCTGTTAGAGCCAACTCCCTCCTCCCTGAGGGGCCTGTCTGAGGCTTGTCAGCAGCACACACCATGCTGCTCACAGAAGTGCCGCAAAGGAGTTCCAGGATCTCCAAAGGGGTGTAGAAACAGCAAGGAACAGCGTTCTCGTGGGCTGGCTAACCTTGCCACAGAGAGATGAGCAATTTCTCAGGTCTCAGCTGCACAGGGCCCTAAACAAGTCAGTTTGCTGGGAGCAGGGTTGCACTAGAGATCCTTTCTAACCTCAGTTTGTCTCTACTCCTCTGAAGGAGTCACAGAATGGTTGGGGTTGGATGGGACCTTTGGAGATCATCTAGTCCAACCCTGCCGCTGGAGCAGGTTCAACTAGAGCAAATTGCACAGGAACACATCCAGAGGGGATTTGAGTATCTCCAGAGTAGGAGACTCCGCAACCTCTCTGGGCAGCCTGTTCCAGAGCTCTGGCACCCTCAAAGTGAAGAAATTCTTCCTCATAGTGTTCCCTAACACCTTTCCTCTTCTTGTCTCCCCACACCAGACTTCACAGTTGAATACATCCAGCGGGGCGGCCTGAGAGACCCCCTCATCTTCAGGAGCTCCGACGGCCTGGGGATAAAGTAAGTGTTAGGGGTGGATGTCTCTGGCACGATTTCCCGCCTCTCCCCTCATTGTGTGGGATCTGATCCTGGTAGCTGGATCTGCGCTCTGCCGAGCTGGTATGACTTTGTCCTGTCCACGCTGCTCTTTGCATGCAGTGAGCAGAGACGTGTCGTCCACCTCAGTTACCCTGTTCTTACTAGTCTGGACTTCAAATGAGAGGACTGAACTGGCTGTAGGTGATCGCAATTCAACCAGACATCTGCAAAGTCCCACTGCTGCCCTGATGCAACGTCTGGCTGGATTTCTTTCCTAGTAACATAGGCATTTACTGCCAGAGAGTCAAGCAATTTGTAGTATTCCTGGAATTTTCCACAATTCCAACCTGATTTACCCAACATGGTTACTTCTAAACTGCCATCTGTCTCTCTTGCTAAAGTCAGTCAGTTAAGGTTTACAGCTTTGGGTGTAAAGCTGTACGGATGCAAGTCTTTGTCCTATTTTATGATGTTCATATAAATACGCTGAGGGGTGGTAGAGGTAGTTTTAAGGCCAGTAATGCTACATCAAAACATGACAGCTGTCTTACAGAATTAAAAAATAAATTGCCCTGCTCTAGTGTTTCTGCTGGGCCAGTGTTTTTTGGGTTTGATTAATACGAAAGAGGAATAAATTAGCCCTTCCAAACTTGTCAGAGCCAGTGTCAGCAACGCTGCTCCTAACTTCCTCAGCTGGCTGTGAGCGGGTGGGCAACATCTCGTGTAGTGCTGGATGTGCTGTGGTGAATTGGAGAGGAAACCGTGCCGGGCTAAGGTTTAACTGCTGGGTCACTTGGGAGGGCAGAGATTTGATGCTGAGGATTACAGCATGGGTAAAAACTGTGTTTCTCTTGAGCTTTTGGTTCTTTCTCTGGGTCAAGAGCTGCTTGAACGGCTGCCCGCCCATTCTGCCCGTGACGGCAGTGTTTGCACAGATGATGATGCCAGTACAAACAGTTGGAGCGGTGACGCTGTGTCAGTGAAACACTGCTTGTACTGGTCTGGCTGTGCCCTTTACGCTGGGATAACTCATACGAGCAGTCTTTAAGATGAGAGCTAGGACTGCTTAGCTCCTTTGCCAGCATCTCAGTGCTCTAGAGGTGGTATATCCTAGTCCCAAATCTGCTTCCCTAGCCAGGAGTTGGGCCGCGTGCTTCGTGCCAGCACTCAGCCTAGACCTGTGCCCCCAGAGAGCTGGTTGCATGGTCTTCACCCACACCCAAGAGGCAAAAGGAGGCACGGTAGTATCTTCAGGGTGCCGATCCTGGGGTTACAGGTGGGAGCTACAAGCGGAAGCGCTTTGTGAATTTTTTAAGCAAGGTGTTTGTCCTGCAGGATGCCAGATCCGGACTTCAGCGTGAATGATGTGCGACTGTGTGTCGGTAAGTGTCCGGGGACCGCGGTGCACCTCTGTGCCCTGGGCAGGTGGGGAGGAATGGGGGGAGTCGTCAGGTTTATCAGAGCTGGAGGTCTGGTTTTGGGGCACTCCCCGCGTCGGCTGGTTGAACCTGAGCTGTCCTTAGCCAGAGCATCACAACTCTCACCTGCTTGAGTCTAGTTTGACCTGAAGCAGCTTCTGGTTTGCAGTGAGTATGGAAGATGAGATTACGGGAGAAGCCAAGACGTCACACATGTGTATGGGTGGGTTCTTTGGAGATCTCTTGTCTCCTGGAGTGTCTTCTGGATGGTCCATTGTGCTTGGGGATGGTTCCAGCGACGTCTGTCTGTTCTGGCAGGGAGCCGACGGATGGTGGATGTCATGGATGTGAACACGCAGAGGGATATCGAAATGTCCATGGCACAGTGGGCACGCTACTACGAAACGCCGGAGGCTGAGCGGGAGAAACTTTACAATGTCATCAGCCTGGAGTTCAGCCACACCAAACTGGAGAACCTGGTGCAGAGACCTGCTACGGTGAGCGCGGCTTTTCCTTCCGTGGACATGTCCCTTCCCTTGTGCTTGCGGTCGTCGGCAGACAAGGTGCAGCCTGGCACTTGACCACGGGAGGAGAGGGGCTGCTCGTAGCGTGCGGATGTCGCTGCTCTGCCTTGGAAGCTGGAGCTGATCCTGTGTCTGACCTGGGCCTCGTCTGCCGTAGCTCATCTCCCAGTCAGGCTGGGGCCGCCCGAGCCATGCATCTCTTGGCTGTAGGGACCACGGCAAGTCCCTGGCCTGTCATTCTTGTTCACTAGCTGTCAGCAATTAGGGAGATGGAAGTGATTGGCTGAGGAATAATTAGAGTGAGATAGCCTGCTCCTGCTGGCTGGTGATCAGGAACAGGCACAGCATTTGAACAAGCACCCAAGAGCTCAGATTTGTGCTCAGCCACGGTGCGTGTTGGGGGCAGGATGGGGACGCTGGCTTCCTCCCTCTCCCAGCTGGCTGATTGCACTGCCTGCCAAGACCTTGGCTGTCATTCAGTCCTGGGCCTAACTTCCCTCTGTGCCGTGCACCGTGCTGCTCGGATGCCTGGTGCAGAGCCCTCCTGCATCCTGCCACAGCCATCAGCTCCATGGTGGCCAGAGAGATGGGCTGGGGTGCCTTGCCATAAAACCGGCTGTAAAACTCCAGCAGGGCCTAAATTGGGCAGGAGAGCTCAGCAACGCTTGCTGCATTTTGAGAGAGTGGCTAAAGCCTGGATGCTGGTTGAGGTTGCCAGTTTCCTTGGTGTTTGGAAACCAGGATCCCGTTAGGACAGCTGGGACTCCACGTGCAGCCTGGCGGGGAGGGTTTCCGATGCAAAGTGCCGGAATTTCTGAGGGCAGAGGAGGCCACGACTGGAAGTGGGGCAGGAGGCCAATGAGTTGCCCTTACTGAAGCGTGGAAGATGGGATTGATGGGATGGAGATCCTGAACTCCTTTCACAGTGGCAGAGAGGAAGGGGCAGCTCTGTAGGGCCACTCGCTTCTCTCTGTTAACTGTAGAGGGAGCCTGGACATCTCTGCCCGTCCTGAAGCGTAGCGAGTTGAATCCCACCCTAGCAGATGCTTCCCAGTGTGGGTTTTTTATGTAAGCCCAGTGCCTGGCAGTTCCTGCCTCACCCCCAAGGAGACAACCAGCATCCCACTACCGTGCTTGGGATCTTGCAGCGGTGTTCGCTCTTTGTGCGAATTCACTGTACAGCAACTCCCATCTGAACAGCCCTTTACATTTGGGATCACACCAGTGGCATCGGGAAGGTTGCTGACCTTGTGGGTGCCCAAAAAGGGGGGTATGGTGGCCATCCAGCTAACACCAGGGCTTCCATCCCTTCCTCGTCCCTGTCGTTTGCTGTGGGTGTGCTCTGAGCTGGGATGGCTGGCCGCTGCTTCGGTGGGCCCAGTGCAACCCTGCAGCCCCCGCCGAGTGTGAGCTGTGGGCAGGCGAGAGGTATTTGAGCTTCCATGACAGTCTGGGGGTAGCAGGAAGGGGTTACTGTGCCCCTTTCATCTCTACTCATGTCTCCCACTCTTCTGCTGTAGGTGGATTTGATTGACTGGGTTGATAACATGTGGCCCAGACACCTGAAGGAGAGTCAGACAGAGTCTACGAATGCTATCCTGGAGATGCAGTATCCAAAGGTGCAGAAGTAAGTGAATTCCTGAGCCATTCCGGTGGTGGTAGGCAGCCAAGCATCTCTTGCAAGAAAATACCCCAAGGGAGAAGCAGTTTGTATCAAGGGAAGCTGTGCTTTGGGGGAACTCTTGTTGCTCACCACCTTGAGATATTTGGAGTTGGCTGAGCTGCCAGACCTGTGAGAGGGGTGCTTCCAGAGCTGCCGGTGTGTAAGGATGAATGCTCTCCTCTTGCCTGGACTAGATCTTTCTGTGGGAAAGTGGTGCAAATGCAAAGTGAGCTGTCCTGCAAACCACCTCCTCCTTGCAGCTGAAGTGCTTAGCAGTGCAGCAATTGGCTTCTGGCACTGATCTGAGCCATTGGCCTGGGTCTGGGCAGCACGTTCCCTTTGAATACGTTGTCCCCCCTCTAGAATGCGGATCCCCACTCGTTTTCACCTTATCGTCATCTTGTTTTCTGCCAGATACTGTCTGATGAGTGTCAAGGGCTGCTACACAGACTTCCACGTGGACTTCGGTGGTACATCTGTGTGGTACCACATCCACCGAGGGGGAAAGGTAGGCCAGTCCTTGTTGGGAAAGTTGCAGATGCTTCAGGAGATCGGCATTTAGTCCCTTCTCTTGTTGATGAAGGTGCAGGACCCAGACAGCGATTTGAATTCCTGGACAAGGACAAGTCCTGGGCAATTATTCCATCCCATCTCTCTTCCCTGACTTAGACTAGGGAATGCAGAAAACTCTGCCCCACCTGGGCTTTTCACCCACCTTTCCTTGCAAAAGAGACGTAGCTGCCAGATTCCCCGTGCCATTCTGATGGTTTGTGGCTCCGGAGCCTTCCCCCAGAGGGGGAGCTAACAGTCTCTGGAGAGCCGAATTGGGGATGGATATCTGCTTCCCACCTGGAGCCAGGCAGGTACAAATCTCTAGAGCTGTAGCTCTGCTGGCATGGCAGGACTGTGCAGGGAAAGCTCTCCTTTGGCTCCAACCCTGGCGGGCTCTGGATCTCTAAGCACTGATGGCAATAACACCTGACAGAGCATCCCAAGCTCATTGTAGCTGTGGTGCTCAGGGCGTCAGGTCGGGAAGGACTTTGCTTGTCAAATATCCCACTTCACCAGGAATTTCTGTAGATTTTCATCCTCTGGGTGAGGAGAGGAAGAGATTTAGGTGTCTGAAGAAGGAGCAGGGCAGGTTTGGAAGAAGCAGAGGGTAGTTGGTAGCTGTTAAATTATGCAGTGACTTACATGTGTCGTCTTTGTTTGCAGATCTTCTGGCTGATCCCTCCTACACCCCAGAACCTGGAGCTCTATGAAAACTGGCTTCTCTCAGGGAAGCAGGGAGACATTTTCCTTGGGGACAGAGTGTCAGAGTGCCAGCGCATCGAGCTCAAGCAGGGCTACACATTTGTCATCCCCTCAGGTACCGCAGGGTGGGCAGGCGCATCCTCATCTTTGCCGGGGTTGTGGTGAGAGACTAAAACTCCTGGGAATCGAGCAAAATGAGAACAGGCAGGTTTAGCTTAGTCCCTTATGAGTAACTGGGAGAGGGAGATGTGACTCCATCCTCTTTCTTGCCAGCTCCCCAAGCACGTGGCACTGTGGATTCAGCCCAAGTGACAGGAAAGCTGTGGCTGGCTCGCATCAGGCTTGATCGACTATTGAAGGAGGTTTTCCCAGTGCCTGTTGCGTTGACACACAGAGCAGTGCGTGCCGAGGACAGGCTGGCCCAAGGCAGCACGGCTCCACAGTTGCCTGGCTCTCTTGTGAAGTCTCTGCAGGGTTATCTTCAAGCTGGGAAGCAAGGAAGGGAGCCAGTGTGCGAGTTTAAGGAACAGGTGACTGCTCTGGATGCAAGGAAAGACAGTCGAAGTCTGTATGTACTGGAGAAAGGAGAACTGGGAAGCATATAGCTGGAAGTGGGTGTTGGAAAACGCTGAAACCCAGCAGGGAGCTGGGAAGCAATAACATGGAGAGACAACTGCTTTGCAGAGGGCTTGGGCCAGGAGACTTCAAGGCTGGGAGCGGGAACACTCGTAGGAGAAATCTTCCGCCCGACTTGGTTTAGCAGGCTGAATATTTGGAGGGTGCCTTGCCTGCCCAGTCGGTATGGCGCCGTGCTAGAAAACGGCACAGGCAGCAGGGACGAGGCAGGTGAGAAAGCGGCTGGGGCTGGTTGTTTGCAAGGACTGGCTCGCAGCCTTTGCTAACCTGGGATGTCTGTAAAACGTTGTGCTCACGCTTGGGAATGTTTCCTTGCAAGGAGAAAGATTGTTGGAGCCCTTTGGAGGCTGCTAATAAGCGTTGCCTAAAAATTGTGTGCACAGACTCTCAGATGCCAAAGGCTCCTGTAACCTGCCGTTTCATCTCCGACAGCGGTGCAGGAACAAGCTGTGTTGTAGCTTACAGCAGGACTGGGAACTGAAAACACCAGGGATTGCACAATTTACTCATTTGAGTCCTGTTACCACAGCTGATGCTGCTTCTGAATTGAATGGCCTTGCCCTAAGGAAACCCATGCTGGAATTCCCAAAATGTTGGGCTTGGCTGGATTGCCTTGGAGATAGGAGCTGGGGCTAGAGTTGCTTTGAGGCTTCTTTGACTGCTGACCAGGCTTTGGAAGACTGTTTTCTTTGTTGCTGCTGTTCTTAGGCCTAACGCAACTAGGAAGCAACTTTCCAGAGACAACCAGGATGGAAAAAAGCTACGGACAGGAGGCGGATGCTGGCACGTGTGTCACCAGGCAGGGGTGTATTAGGTGCTTAAGTCTGTCTCTAGCTTTTTAGATGGGTCAATTGAGCCGGCTATTGAGTAATTCAGTAGTGAGGCTTCAGGAAGGGGGGACAGTGCTGCAACACAGCAATGCCTGCTCTCCTCACAGAGCTGGAGTCGTTGCGGTCCCGTCCTCGCTCTGGCTACTGCTAGGGCTGGCTGGCGAGACAGGGAGTCGGTAGCGAGTCCGTGTGTGTGCAGCTAACGTGGGTGCTGGTTAAGTGCATCTGTCAGGGTGCGTTTAGCTGAGTTGTGTGAAGACTCTAGAGATTTGACGCTCTGAAGAGCACAGTTTGTAAGAGATTGCAAAGGATTTATTAGGGACTGTAGAGACCTCGACCTCACCTAGCTGCTCAGAAGGATTCTTCCAACTCTCCTTTCCCTCCAAGGTTGGATCCATGCTGTGTACACTCCCATGGACACACTGGTTTTCGGAGGCAACTTCTTACACAGCTTCAACATCCCTATGCAGCTCCGGATCTACAGCATCGAAGACCGCACGCGGGTAAGGACCTGCGGGAGGGCTGGGAGGACGTGGCCTCCTGGGATGTGGGAGGGAGGGCGCAGCCTAGAGCGGTGGCGTGGCGGGCAGGCAAATTGTGTCTCACTCTGGGAGAGATCGCTCCAACTCATCTTCTGCCGGGCGTGTGAATTGGTGTGACAGAGCCCAAACAGCACTCTGCTAATAGCTGAGCTGGTAACACCTCCCTTAGTAGACCAACCCTTTCCCTCCCTCCTACAAATACTATCAGGTGCTGTGCTGGGGCCTGAACCATTATCTTCAACTGAAACCTGTTGTGGCCTCTGTCTTTTCTTGTACTAAGGAGAAGGAGGCCTGTGGGGGAAGAGCTGCAGCCCTAACAAAGGAAAATGAAATGGTAATGGCCTGCAAGTGAGCAGTGCCTGGTCTCTGCTCTGCCTGGGGATAATATCCTTCAGCAAGGAGAATTACATCAGGCTGCCAGAAGCATGAGTGATGCTGTTAAACATGTACATGTGTTTCCTGTCTCTCAGGAGGGGATCGGTCTGGTTTGAGGCAGTGGTAATGAGACCTGTCACTGTAGCCTGGTGGTGAAGGAGACCTGAGACTCTCTCCCTCCCCTTGCCTCTTTCTCAGGTCCCAAACAAGTTTCGTTATCCCTTCTATTACGAGATGTGTTGGTATGTGCTGGAGCGCTACGTCTACTGCATCACCAGCCGCTCGCATCTAACCAAGGACTTCCAGAAGGAATCGCTCAGCATGGGTAAGCCCCTGCCTCGGCTCTCCAGCCCATGTTCCTTCCTCACCCCCCGTCGAAGCGGTTTCTTGCACCCTGGGGTGCTGTCTGGCTTAGCAGTGCGGTGGGCAGGGCAGGGCCATGTGGGAAGAAATTGGGACCATCACTTCCTCTATTTCACAAGGTGGTTTCTTTGGGTGTTTCCTCCCTGTTTGCTGTACTGAGCAAGTGAAGGGCGTTGCAGACTGGCCAAAGGAGGTGCGACTTACTACTTTTCCTTTTGAGCAAGAAGTCAAAACTAGCCAGACTTTTGCTTCCTCCTTTGCCCCTGCAACAGGCCGGGTTCCTTGCAGCTGCAAAACCAGTCTGCAAGTTCCCTGCCTCGCTGGTACACGTGAAGGCCTTAACCGAAGAGGCGGAGGGAAGTTGCAGTAACAGCCGCTGTGCTGTGGGCTAGCAATGCTTTCTGGCTGATCAGGGCCTTCCTGCACACACAGTTTCAAGTGCCGTCAAAGTTACGAGCAAGGGAATCTCGTTCAAAAGGAATGCGGGCCTCCTTACAGCCAAGGCAAGCAGGGCCTGAGCAGTGGTTCAAGAGATGATTTCTTACAGACCCTTCTTCAGAGTGGGAGAGAGCTGAATAGCCTCCAGCCAAGGCCCTCGAGGCAAATCTGTCCTCACTCCCCTAAGAGGCTGCACATACTGACTCCTGGGCACTTCTCCTCGCAGCCACAGCCTCTGGGGCTTTCAATTTCTGTCCAAGAGGCCCTAGCAGAGGGACACGGCTCCCAGCTTTTGTTCTTTTCCTGTGGTTCTCTGGAGAATCTCCTTCAGCACTTGCTTTGGGAAAGGCTGTCTGTCCTGCTGCTGCCTGAGGGCCTTCACTTCCCTCACTGGTTCTTCTCCACCGCTGAGCAGTGAAGTGGGAACTAGTACGGAGAACTGAAAGGAAAGGAGCAGGAGACACCCCCCCACCCTTCCCTTTTACTGTCAGAAGGGTGCTTTATTGTGCACACCGAGGCTCAGAGACCTCATCTAGTGACTCCACATCTTCTTTCTCCCATCATGAAAGCAGGATCAAGGTCCCAAATCACTCACGGGACCAGATGGCTGGAGACTCCAAGCCCTTCAAAGCAAAGTCAGGTTGGATGAGGCTTTGAGCCTCTGCTGTCGGCAAAGATGCCCCTGCCCATGGCAGTGGGGGTGGACTAGATGATCTTTGAAGGTCCCTTCTGACCCAAATCATTGTAGGATTGTACAAAATTCATTCTAGGGCATTGTTGTCTCCTCCTCTGAGAGGTTTTCCTATGTGCCTTGCCTTCCCACAAAATGAGCCAGGAAAAGGTTTGTAACTGTTCTGCTCTGTGCCCTGTTGTTTCCTCTTGCCTTGTTCCTCTGTGTATCTGTTGCTCCAGCATCTCTGGTAGCTGGAGGAGGAAATTCCTCTGGAACTGATCGCCTCCTGTGAGTGATTCTGGTCACTGTGCTCTTCTCTCCCTCGTTCTCCATGGCAGATATGGAGCTGAGCTCCTCAGACTCGGTAAACATGGAAGAGGAGGAGGAGGAGGAAGAAGACGAGGACGCAGCAGGGAAGGAACCCAGGCGACCGGTCACAAGGCGGTCCATTCTCACCAGCCCCATAGCCAACGGTGCCAATGTGGACTATGATGAACTGGGCAGGAGCTGCCGGAGCAGCCTGCCGGGTCTGAAGAAGACCCCATCTATAGACTCTTCTGACTCCAGCCGGGGCTCCCAAAACGGCCAGGCCTGGGACCCGAACGGTGGCAGCCCGCAGAAGAGCAGGAAGGTGCACCTCACGCAGTTTGAGCTGGAGGGGCTGCGCTGCCTCGTGGACAAACTGGAGTCGCTCCCTCTGCACAAGAAGTGCGTTCCCACCGGCATCGAGGACGAGGACGCCCTCATCGCTGACGTCAAGGTACGTAGGCGTGAGGGAGCCGCGAGCGCTGCCGTTCCTCGGGGCTGCCGGGGCGCATCCACGTCAGAGGTGGAAAACCATTTCCCCATGGAGAAACTGTGCTTCACCCTGGCCTTACCCCCATCCTGGGGCAAGGGGTTGATGGGTCTGAAGGCTTGGTGTTCTCCTCCTCTCCATGAGGCCAGTGCTACACCAGCTGATCCTGAGGGACAGCCCTGGCTTGGATTTTGGGTCTGGGCTCGCAGGACCAGTGGCTGAGACTCCTCTGGGGACCCTCTGGGCCCCTTCTGGGTCCCTTACGGGTGTCGGTGCAAGAGCGCTCGTTTGCAATGCAGTTCATTCCAGTTGTGGCTGTGGACTGTTTGGGCTGCTGGACGCTGTGACAGTTGGAGCCCTGGCTTTGTCCCCAGTGGATTTCGCCTTGTTTTTTTGTGTTGTTTGATCAGGATGTGACCTTGGGTGATGATTTCCCCCCCCTCCCCTTGCTGACTGAGCTGTTCAGCTGCTTGCCTGTACCAAAGTTGACATCCAGACACATGAGGGTGTATCCTGGTCTTTGCCATCATGTTTCTTTTCCAAATGCTGTCTCCTGATGGGGTTTTTTTGTAGGTCATTTGGTAAACCCCGTGCTCTGCTGCCTTGGGAGCATCTCTGGGGTCCCAGGGTGGGCTGTCGCTCGCAGGCCGAGCTCTGGTGGAGCTTGGCTGATGGAGTGAGCGTCGGTGCGTTTAGGGGGCTGCGCTTCTGGCTTCCTGTGGCTTTTTCAAGTGCTCTGTGGGCGCCGTGGCCTTTAAGCACACAACACGCGTTTCTGAGCCGCGGCGGCTGGGTGGCCTCGGCCCTGCCACGCACCGTATGATGCTGTGGAGCAAGTCAAGCTTGGAGCTGTGAGCGTGGCGTTTCACCCTCGGACTGAGGAAGGGAGGCTGGTGGTGTGTGTCGGGTGTTTTCAAGGTTGTCAGTGTTCAGCTGGGTTTTGAGACGGATTCAAAGGATTTGTTACGTTCTGGAGCTGACGGATTGTGGTTTTGATGTGACCCCACCAGCCCCCGTGTCTGGTTGTACCTGGCAGATGAGCTGTGGGTGAAGGTCCCTGCAGTCTGGTCAGAGCAAGCAGCTTCCCTGAAGGACTTGTTCCTTTAAAGCTGGCTGTCCTCTGAGGTTCAGAAGTATCCTGAGCTGCAGGACTCCATCCCTCAGGACTAGCAGCCTCCCAGGTAAAGCCTGTGCTGCAGGGCACCCTCAGGGCACAAAGATCCTTAGTCAGCAGACTCCAGCGGCTGGAGGAAACAGGAAAAGCTTGTTGAACTACAGCAAACTTCTTTCAAAACTTGGATTTTCCTTACAGGTGATGGAACTGGCAAGCGTAGGTTGGCTTATAAAACCCGAAAAGGGGTGAAATATTTCTAGCTAAACCTTTTAACTGGTCTGGTCACTGCAAAGCCTGATGGGTGAAGGTCTCATTTTCGATATCAACAGCTTGTGTGGAGAAGGCTACTTTTATTTTTACAGCAGGACAAATTGTTAGCAAGCTAGGGGCGTGAAGTGGCCATCCCTGCATCTGTAACTCGTGATATGGGCTACAGATCGCATTTCAGTCATGTTTCCTTTGTAAGCCTCAGGATAACTCCCCTTTTCTAATAGCTTCTGGGTTCTTGCACAACTGCAGCTGACTCCCAGAACACAGTCCTACTGTGGCCGTGCGTAAGCCCAGCCCTTCCCTTCTCCACTCTTGTGCCGATGCTCCTGCCTTCCCTCGCAGCTCTCGGGAGGCATGATCCACGTGGGATCCCTCGTGCTTGCACCCCAGACCTGGATCCCTTCTGTTCATCCGCTATTTCTCTTTATGCACTAGTGGAGGACTAGACCCTAATCGGTTTTCAGTGACCAGCTAAACGGGAGGTGTACGTCTTCCGCGGCGTCTTAGCCTGACTCTGGGGCCACTGGTCTGCAGCAGATACCAGGTAAGGTCGTTAACGGACTTGGGATTTGGCCAACGGGACTGTTGAGGAAGACCTGCTCTAAAGAAGCACCGAACCGACGCGTGTTCAGCGCTCGCCAGCTTCGCTGTGTCCCAGTAGCTGTGTCCAGTGAGGCAGATCCCGCATTGTGGAAGGCTTTGATTGGCTGTGGCCTACTCGTTTATTTGGGCCGTCTGCAACCCAGGATCAGGACGTGGCATTTTCCCATCGTAAAGCCCAGACACGCAGGTGGTGACCTGGCACCTCCATCCACCTGTCAGATCAAACCTCCCACCATGCTTCCTGCCACCCTCTGCCAACCGGCGGCCCCAGGCACGGAACAGGAAAATGCTGCCTTCTCCCTCGGCCTCGTGTGCTGGTCATGACTTCAGGATGCCCACGCGCTGGGTCACGTGAAGGAATGTGCTTCTGTATCCCACCATGATGGAGTCTGGAGCTGTCACACGGTGGGATGTGACAAAGATGTGTTCCCGGCTCCATGGCAGGAGGGACTGTCCGTCTGCCGAGACAAGGCTGCATCAGGCATCTTGAATAGGAAGAGTGTGTTGCCACCTCCTCTCCTTAAGCTTTCCAGCTTTGCCCGTCTCCCATGGGAAGCTCCTGGTGACACTGTCGTTGCCTTCTGAAACGGTGACTGAGGGTCCACAGAAACCAAAACGGCTTCTAGCCCTGCCTCAGGAGAAGATCCGCCTTTGGGAAACGAGAGTGTGTTCGTGTCACCTCGCAGCACCGATGTCTTGCTGAAAAATCTCCGTGGTGATGCCTCCATGCGTGATCTGGAGTCGCTGGCCAAGAGGGAACTTCCGACAGGCCTCGTTGTCTTTTGACTGCTTCTGTCCATCACGTCTGACCCATCTTGGGGTGGTTTCCCTCATTTAGGCTTCAGAAGGAGCAGGATGGTCCGTGAGGCTCTGGCTTTAGAGCTGTGGTTGGCCTGGGGCGAGGTGAGCCCGCGTCTCAACCGTTGGCTTCCTGCAGTGCCACCAAGCCCGGCGGCCTCAGTGGCTGTCACCAAGGGGGTTGGAGGTTGTGGAGCACCAAGCACTGCCAAGGAGAGCCTCTCCCTGGAGCATGGATCCTGTCTGCAGGATCTCATCTCAAAGCTTCATTGCCCACGTACCTGGCTCCGTGTTGTCCTGGG
>NW_010242504.1:384-652 GCF_000690775.1 Eurypyga helias | reverse complement strand
CTCTTCTCGTCTGCCCCTCCCGTGGGTCACCTCTGCCTGGAACTTTCCCCATGCCCCGTGCCTTCCTTTTCCTGCCCCAGTAAATCCGACAGCTGGAATCTGCTTTCCCAAGATGGTTTGTTTCTCTGGGTGCTCTGAGAGAAGCAGCGAACGCGTGCGTTTGCTGAAGCCCGTGGGACGTGAAAGCGCTGGTGAGCACCCTTGGGAGGAGCGAGTGGTCTCGATGCACTCCGCTCCCTCTCCGTGGCCGTGGGGGGAGTGTGCGCAG
>NW_010242504.1:0-337 GCF_000690775.1 Eurypyga helias | reverse complement strand
GCGCTGGTGAGCCCCCTTGGGAGGAGCGAGTGGTCTCGATGCACTCTGCTCCCTCTCCGCGGCCGTGGGAGGAGTGTGCGCAGTCCCCTCTTGGCCGCTGGGCGATGGGACGCAGAGAGGACGAGGCCTGATTCCACGGGGGTGGATGAGGAAGACCAGCGTGGCCTGTGAGCTGTGCCAGAAGGTTCCCCCTGATGGGTCGGCAGCGCTGACTGTGCCTCAGCCTGTGGTGACGGTTGCTGAGGACCCCTCTGCCATCCTGCCACCTCGACACGCCGTCTGATGCGCTTGACCTTGGCAACGTGACGGAGCGGCTGCCCCGCACGTCGTCCGCGCC
>NW_010242503.1:0-6655 GCF_000690775.1 Eurypyga helias | reverse complement strand
CTCTCCCCTTCTTTGCAAAAAGCGGTTTATTTCCCCCCTCTTCCTAAAAAGTGCCATTTCCCACCCCCTCGGGTAAGAAATACGAACCATCCGGATGCAGGCAGAGGACAGCTCCTGCCCTAATCTCAGCCTTCAGCAAGAGCACTCCCTGCCTGACCTCAAGCAAACCCTCCCCTCTGCCCAGAGGATCTTTCCCTTGCGACAGGGTTTACAGGTTTTCTGCGCAGCATCACGTTTCTGTTTCTACAAAGCAGGCAGGGTGAGGAGACCACTGCCCCTTGTGCACAGTTTCAACTGCTTCACATAAACTTTAATACGCTTTCCTCAAAATTATGCCCAACTCCCATGGGACTCAAGAGGCTGCCACAACCCTGCAAGGCTGCAGTGTGGAAACTGGGCTGTCCTATTTTATCAGCAGCTTGGCCACTGGATTTCCAGTTTTTCTCAAGTTACCCTGTTTACCACAAAAGCACTGTGCAAAAGCTCAGCAGACTACAAGCCAGGAGATCCCTACATGAAAGGCTCTCTATAAAAGGCCAAAATATGAAGGTTTTCTCGCCAGTCTCTTCACCCAGTTGGCTTTGTTAAAACAAACACGAAGTGGAGATAATCCTGTCCCTTCCCAGCAAGTACATCAAGCGTCACCCACCACCGCAGCTGCTGAGAGAAAGCGTGCTGTCAGCACAGGAGGGAGGACAGCTTCCTTCACAGGAGGCTTTTATTAAAACTGGGTGACGTCTACAAGGATACAGTACAAAAAAAATTTTGGTCCATGGAAAACCCCATAATATTCAGTTAAGAAAAGCAGTTATTCTGCAACAGCTATGTTTGCCTACGCAGTACTCAGCATCCTTCACGTGTGACTACCCTGAGGAGTCAGTGGGCTGCTTCATCAGCACCAAGACCTTCACCCCAGTACCACAGAGGAGCCGTTTCATAAGAGGGCAAAGGAGAAGGGAAGTCGAGAGTCTATTACTCACAGACATGTAGTAACACAGACACAAGGAGTAGGGCCACCCAGGCTCCCAAATTCATAGCAACCTTCCCCACCACACCAAAGCCGAGTTTGGGGGTGAGGGGGGTTTGTCAGTAACGTGACTTTGCAGCTACTCCAAGAAAATATGACCAACTTGAAAGTCCATTTGCATTACAGTCCCGAGCAGAAATACTGAGATCTGGGTGAAGAGAAGCCATTCTCTTACACCTGACCACTAGGTCACTAGTAATTCATTCCATAAAGAGGCACCTGGGCTGCTATTGCCCACAGCAGAGAAAACCTACTTGTACATTCCGGAACCATGCTGGGCCTTATGGCAGCCTCAGAACCTAAAACTTGACTAAAAACCACAGGAGCTTCAGCATGGAATCACCTGCTAACTCGCGTATGCTTGGAGCTCCGTCCATTCCCAAGGTCTGTCCTGGTACACCCTCAGATCCACAGGAAGGAGCCTCTGGTCCCCACAGCGAGTGACACAGGATAACTGTCCCAAAGGAATGAGCCTACAACACTGCTCCCCCGCACAATTCCACCAGGCAGTTGCTGCATCCTCCTTCCCTGCTACAGGGAAAACAAGCAGCCGGATGGCTTGCTGGAACCGCGAGCGTAGGTCTTCTGACGTGCAGAGAAGTCTCATTGCTCCCATGCTTCCACTTCCCTGCAGTAAGCCAATGCTCACTTCCCCCGTGATCCCAGCCTGGGACAGTCTGTCAAACACGAAGGGAGCATGGCAGGGCAAGAGGGACCAAGGGAAGAAGCAATTCTCTACACAGTCCAGTAACTTCCTCAAGGAGTGACCGATGAGGCAGCCCAGTGCAGCAGCACCCTCCAAGCGAGGGAGTAAGGGCAGGGAGGTATGTCAGCTCATGGCATCCTGCCCACTACGTCTCTTGGGACCTTGCTATAAGACGAGGCAGGGAAGAGACCAGCCCCAGAATTCCACCTTTACAGCAGATCCAGGCTTCCCGGAGCCGGGTCTCATGTGCCACAACTAGATGCTAGTTGGGGAAGGATGGGCTGTGGTTTCTGAACTCGAGAAAGGCTCCAAGACAGCAGTCGCACCGGCTACTGGGGACACTACAGGCAGTGCGGAGTCAAGAGGAGGCTCTCGGAAGCCTTGGGACTGACAAGGCAACAGTCAGGAAGAAAACCAGGTAGAAATGTGTGCTCACTGGAGCCCGTCTGCTTGCCACACCCCAGAAGATCCCAGGCGTCCTGGACTTGTCCCAACAGGGACAATGCCAGGATGAATAATGACACAGGCCATGTTGCTGAAGTGGAATTATGTGAGCCATAACAGTGTACTCTGCAGCTCTCTGTCTCCACAAATAGCCTTCCACAGATGCCTTCTGGCTGGGGAGGAGCGAAGCAGCCTATGTGTTACGGATTCCCAGGGCCTGCTCCAATTCCTGGCGTCTTTGCTGCACCTGCAAGAGAAGCCGGAATCGCAGCATTAACGTACTCAAACGGTGCAGCGCCACAAAATGCGAGTCACACAGGACCCAGCTGGAAAACGGCGAACTCAAACTGGGCCCAAGATGCATCACCAGTGTCTGCAAGTGCCACTTTCCACCGACAGCAAGGAGTGACAGGTTCTCTGAGCCACTGGGTACGGAGAGGGACCTCTGCTCAGGGATGCTCACCTTGGAGTAGAAGTATCTGCACACAGCTTCCTGAGCCCACGGCTGGAAGTAGAACTCGGCTCTACGCTCCTCTTCAGGGTTCCCAACAACGTCAGTCATTGTCTGGAGAACACAAAGGACAAAACAGTTCAGGGAGTGCAAAAGCTTTGGCTGGGCTGAGCAAACCCACCCCCCTTCCCCCTCCCTCAAAGACATTTCAGTACAGTCAGGTCAGGTTCTTACGCTTGACTCCAATTCTAGTCCCGCTTTCTGAGCAGGAAATTGCCTCTCTCTCTGCGGGAGCTGGTTATAATGAGGGAAGCGTGTGACTGGATCCACCTTCCACACAAGACAAAGCTTTTACCTTTAAGTCCCGGCACTGGGACTGGAGCCAGTCGTTGATGAAGCCCTGAGGATCTCGGGCAAAGCTCAGCATGAACTCACGCTGGGTCTTCAGCTGGTTAATTGTCTCTATTGTTTCATGAATCTGAAGGAGATAAGCACAGCAACTAAACTGCTGAACAGGGGAAAAAGTCAGACAGAAACATCAAGAGACCCAAATTCTTACACTCCCTGGTTGACTTACACCTGTCAGATAAGATTTTCACTTCCCAGTTTCCTGCTCTAAGTATTACCAATTTTCCCACTGACCATCTGCTTTAAAACCGTACTTCCAGGTAAAGCTACCCGCTTGCATGCACAGCTGATCCCCCTCCAGCTTCCCAATGCAAAGCTGAACCCCTGTCCCATCCAGGGCTCCCCTGCTGCAGACACATTCCCACCTGGCAACGAGGAGGGCAGACCTGTGGAGCGCTTCCTACCTTGTTATCCAGAGCAGCAATTTCCTGTTGACTGGCTGTGGATAGCAGAAAGGAATTCATCTGAGTTTTCAAGGTATCATCCACCTCCACATCAATGTCATAGCAAGCTGTTTTCTTCTGGTCATTTGGGTCAACACTAGGGGCATCCACAAGAAAGAAGCCAAAATAAGCGATTAGCTCAGGAAAGCACCAAAGCGTAGCTCCTCCCGGATGACGCGGCATGTGGACTGCAGGCAGGGACAGGCCAAAGCCAAGCTAGAGTTGCCTCAGCTCTGACACCAAGCAGCAAAGCTCCACTGATGGTTTTGCAGCACAAGGACCAAGTGATTGCTCCACGCAGATTTCTAGCTACAGAAGTGTAATGCAGAGGACAGCATGAACGTGGGAGTGCCTTGTGGGAAAGAGGGATGCACTAAACAGAAGGGGCGGCTGTTCTCGTACAAGGAGACAAAGATAAGCAGCACAGGAACTGCTGCTAAAAATCAGGACATATTACATCATCCTCCTGTGCCAGCCCTTCCATCCCTTCCACTCTTCTTCCTAGAAGTATGAAGTCAAGGGTCCAGTCTCACCTGATCACATGATTGATGATGATCGGTTCCGGGGGCATAAGCAATGCGTGAAGTCTTTGTGGGATTTCCGAGAACTTCATCCGCTGAGATTCAAATATCTGTGACAGAAAGAGGGCTAAGGCAAGGCACGGGAGCTCAGTGCCAGCGATCGCTGGCTGCTGACACAGAAGCCGCAACGCTCGGCTGCTCCAGCTGCACCCTTACCTGCTGGAGGTATTTGTCACAGATGACATACTCCCGCTCGTGGGGGTCCTGGAGCTTGTGGGTCTTGATGTATTGCCACAGTGCCTGGATGATCACTGGACGGGTCTGAGTGTGAATCCCCAGGAGACGAGCCAAGCGGGGATCCAATTTGAACTGGGGAGGCTGAAACAAAAGGCACAGAAAGGTGAGGTGGCCCGGAGAGAGCGAACAGTACCTGCCCAGCACTGTTACTCCCACCATCTCACCTGGTAATCCAGCATCAGAAGGACAGTACAGCGCACATTTACATCCCCTGGCCTCTTCACCTGGAAGCCATCCGTCTCCTGAGTTGTAGCAGTCCTGTGCCACTGGAATAGGAGAGGGTGTTTAGAAGCACCCACAGGCTTTGTTCTCTTCGCTCCTGCTGCTTGGCACCCAAGAAGCTTGCCCGAAATCCCACCCACACCTAGACAAAGTTCACCTTATTCCCACCTACAGCTTGAACCAAGAGTTAATACCCCCAGCAGACCCCCTCTTGGTCTGAACCAAGAGTTCAGACCCCCAGCAGAGCTCCTGGCTCCCCAGCTTTCAAGTTACAGGTGACATACAAACACACTTTTAGAGGGAACACAGCAAAAAGAAGCTCACCTCTACTAGGTGATTGTCAGGGCCATACAGGTCTTTATCAAGTTCAATGACCAGAGATTTAAAGAAGGATGAGAACTTTCTTTTCTGCTTGGTGGCATCGTATTTGGACAAAGCAGACTGCAAGCAACACAGGAATGAAAAGGGTTAGGACAGCAAGTCTCAGCACTCAAGCACAGCCACCATGCACAACAGCGTTCCTTTAAGTTCTGAACACCTAAATTCATCAGCTTGTGCTTGAAAATCAAGTTCCAAGTCAGGAAGTGAAAGACTGGAGTTAAAGACGAGGGTGCAGGAATCAAATCACTCGACAGTTACATACAATGCAAGAGCCCTGGTTCTCTGAGCCAGGGTACACGGTGCCACTGATCTGCTCTCACCATGGATTCTTATAGCTATAAGAACTTTGTATAACCCATGTCCTGCCGTGGGGACACCCATCGGTCTCCAAGTTGGGCTCTCGGTCTCGTCACCATCAGACTCCTTGGGAAACAGAGATGAAGGAGGATATCAAGCCCCTAGCTACGCTCTCAGACACTACGAAACTGGTTTCATTGCCAATTCCAGATCCATAAATCGCCTCAGTGGTTGGGGATTTCACACTTACATCTTCCAGCAGCCGTCCTTCCACCCGAAGCTCCCAGGAAGCAACTGTTCCTTCACCATCCTCCGCATCCGACTTGGCTGGATTGAAGGTATTGGAGATAAAAATACGTAGCTTTCGTTTTTGCTAAGAGAAAAAGCATCGGCTCAACGTTAATTCTGAAATAAAGGGCTGGCCATCTCGCTCATGTTTTGCTAACAGTGAGCTTAATGCTTTCAGCAGCCTTATATTCTCTCTCTCCTGGGGCAGACAGCAAGGAGAGGAGCATTTCTGTTTCCGCTCCTTGATTACGGCGGGAGCATTAAGATTCCTGATACACCACGCTCACAGCGACACGACTCAAGCTTCAGTGCCCTCCTGCTGCCTCAATTAAAGCACGAGCCTCCAGACCCTGCTTGCAAAACCAGGAACACAGCCCTTCCCTACCTTAATGGGTCGCTTCAAAGCCTCCTGGATATCCAACCGTTTCCTCATGATCGTCTGGTCCAATTTCCGTTCGAAGGCCAGCAAGTCCATGTAGGCCTGAGACTCGGGCACGAGTTCACGAATCTACAGCCAATCGAGAACGCAAATCACCGTCAGCTCCCCCGCGCTGCTCCCGTCTACTTCCTATCAACGGAGCTGAAACGGCACGTGCCACTCACCCTCTGAGGTAGAATTTTGTCAGCCATCTTCTTCTTTTTAGCGCTGTTAAGGAAGAAGATGCACACACGGGCATTAAAATGGCAACTGCTCTGTGCTAACGAACTGCAGGCATTCACGAAGGGAGCAAGACAACGGCTTATTCTCCGGCTCAGCACCGCGGCATCAGCAGCGCTCCCGGCCCGGCCGCCAGCCTCGCGCCCAGGCCCTCGTTTTCTGAGGCACTTATTGTTACCGTCGGCGCAGGCAGCATCAGGCTCTTTATTCCCCGCGGCCCCTGCCAGGCCTCCAGCACTGCGGAGCCGAGCCCTGCAGCACTGTGACTAACTGATTCCCCCAACGTTTCGCATCCCCTCCGAGAGCTCAGGCAGCGGGGATACGCCGAGCTGGCCAGGGCGTGCTGGCAGCAGGCCGAATCAGAGCCACTCTCCAGCCTCAATCGGTGTTAGAGTGACTGCTCTAGGGGATGCATTTTAAATCAGGGGGTGAATTACCAGCGTTACTGGGGCGTCACGTTATGCTGCCAGAAACACGGTGGAAACCCGCTCTTGTCTCGCGGCTACGCGTTA
>NW_010242502.1:0-218 GCF_000690775.1 Eurypyga helias | reverse complement strand
ACCCAATTATGATGTTTTCCCACCCAAATTTCATTTTTTCACTCCCAAGTTTTAATCTTTCCTCCGGATTTTGATTTTTCGACTCCCAAGCTTTAACTTCTTCTCCTGATTTTGATTTTTCCTACCAATTTTGATTTTTTCCATCTAAATTTTGATTTTTCCCTCCTGATTTTGATTTTTTCCACCTAAATTTTGATTTTTCCCTCCCGATTTTTATT
>NW_010242501.1:0-1118 GCF_000690775.1 Eurypyga helias | reverse complement strand
GCGGAGCTGAGGCGGCACCTCGAGGTGCGCACAGCCGAGCGGCCCCATGCCTGCGTCCGGTGTCCCGCCGGAGGGTCCAGCTGCGCTCCCCCCAGGACACCCCCAGCAACGAGCGGCCCTTTCCCTGGCCGGAATGCGGCCGGCGCTTGCGTAGAGACACCCGCCCGGTCCGGCACCGCGTCAGCCACGCCGGTGAGAAGCCTTTCGCCTGCGCCGACTGCGGAAAGAGCTTCAAGTCCACGGGCAGCTTCCGGACCCTCGGCCTGAGCCATCCCGCGTGGCGTGTCCACGCCTGAGCCGAGCACGGGGCTCGGGCCGGAGTAAGGAGCTGGCGGAGCACCGCGCTCTCTGCGCCCCACGGGGAATCCTTCTGCCCCTTCCTCCCGCTCCTCCGCCCCCTGAGCCCGCTCCCGCTGGAAACCTTCTCCGAGTACAAGGAGGGATGGGGAAGGCACATCGTACCCCCTACGTGCCGTGTGCGTCTTGCCGGAGCGGGGATGAGGCCGTCGCTTGGCCAGGGGCCAGCGCAGGGCCACGACGAGGATGAAGGGCCTGGAGCCCCTTCCACACGAGGAAAGGCTGGGAGAGCTGGGGCTGTTCAGCTGGAGCAGAGGGGTCAGAGGGAGATCTCATCAGTGCTGATCCATATCTAAGGGGGGTGTCAGGAGGGTGGGGCCAGGCTCTTCTCAGTGGTGCCCAGTGACAGGACGGGGGGCACTGGCCATGAACTGGGAAGCAGAAGGTTCAGCCTGACCGTGAGGAAACCCTTCTTCCCCGGGAGGGTGACAGAGCCCTGACCAGGCTGCCCAGAGAGGGGGGAGTCTCCTTCCCTGGAGACTTTCCAAAGCCCCTGGACTTGTTCCTGTGGGATCTGCTCCAGGGGATCCTGCTCTGGCAGGGGGGTTGGGCTGGATGATCCCTAGGGGTCCCTTCCACCCCCCACCACTCTGAATCTGTGAATAACCCCCCTCTCCCCGCGCCCCCCACCTCGGGGCAGACAAGGGGGGGGCAGTGGGCCGTGCAGACCACCCGCCCGCCCACGCGGTGTCACGTCCCGCACCGCTCCGGCCACTCTCCTGGGGGTCGGCGGGAGGATGCAGCCCACCACGGAACCGCCC
>NW_010242500.1:591-4530 GCF_000690775.1 Eurypyga helias | reverse complement strand
CCGGAGTTAAACCACGACAGGAATACTAAAAGGGCATAGCAATTTTAATCAGGGGTCCACTACAATGAATTTTCACGGTCTGATTTTTAGCAGTATAAAGAAGGTGATCTTGAACATCACTGGGTTAATCTCTTTATGGGCAATAAATGGTAGGCTTCCTACACAGCCTGATGCAGCACATGGCTCTTGCAGGCTGAATCTCACAGCAGCAAGATCATGGGGCTGCTCACTCCAAGGACTTTGAGAGGCAATCCTTGACCATGTGATTAATTTCTGCTAACAAAAGGGGTTGTTAGCATACTAGACTCTTAGGGTTCACCTTTGGCAATGGTTGGGGCTAACAAGAGAACAGGCAATCTAAGTGCAGGAGCTGGCTGCAGGCAGGTTGAGCCTAACAGAAGGACTTGGCAGGAACAGGTTGCCCAGAGATGTTGTGGATGCCCCATCCCTGGCTGTCTTCAAGGCCAGGCTGGATGTGGCTTTGAGCAACCCGGTCTAGTGCAAGGTGTCCCTGCCCATGGCAGGGGGGTTGGAACTAGACGATCTTTAAGGTCCCTGCCAACCCTAACAATTCTATGATTCTGTTGCCAGGAAAGGGGATCCCATTTCATGGGTCTTTACAAGAAGACCCATGACAGCCCTGTTGTATGAGCACTCTGAAAAAATGTAAGGTTCTTCTACCCAGACATTAAAAGAATAGTTTTGACTACAAAAAGCTCAAACAACTTTTGTTTCCCCCCTTATATCAGAAATAAGCTTTTGCAATGAAGTAACCTTTCAGAGCTGGATTCAGACAGAAAGCCTAAGTTATCCTATATTCACACAGAACAACTTCTGCCTCACCTTCACTGACAGAAGCAAGGTGTGGAGTAAGCAAGCCTGATTTAAACTAAATACTCAGTCTTTTCAGAAGGGCATATCACGTCAGGGCTTGTTTGGACTGCACATTCATAAACAGACTAGAGGTACAAGCACTCAAGTCTTAGTCACCAGACTAAAACTTCCATATCAAAATAGGATGAAGCTGGAGGTAAAAAGCCCTATGCGTTTATGTGTAAGATGTACTTACTTGTGTGACTGTTAAAGGACATGTGTGCTTGAACAGTAGATAGAAAAATTCTAAAAATAAAAGGAGGCATACGAGAAGTCTTTATAAATTCCTAAGAAAAACATCCGCCTAAAGCCTCCCCTCTTCAGCTCCTTCTCACAATTGGTCTTTCATACTGAAAATCTCCTTTGCACTTTGACAGCCTGCCTATGAGACACTGCCTAGCAGCGATTGGTATGTAGCAAAATGCAGCATGCTTGGCAGGTCTGTGGGAGAGGAAGGTCATTTTACTGAGGAGGCTGGACACACTTATTGCAGATATGGCATTCTCTAAAGCTCCAAGTTGTTTTGGAAACAGGAGAAAAAACTTCACCCCTTTGTACAGTTTGCCCTCTAGGTAGAGATCTGATAGGAAAGGGCTGCTCAAACAGTGCATGGAAGGAATAAAGTCCAGGTTTTCTGGCACTGCAGACCAGTTCTTTGGTTCTGCCTGCCTTTTGTCAAACAGGCATAAGCTTTTAGTGCTCTGGCTTGTAGTTAGGCGCCACTCATACAGGAAAGGAAAGTAGAAGCTTGACAGAACTGGGTTTCAAGGCTCTCCCAAAACAAACACTTTGTAAAGAACAAGACACAGTGTTGAAAGGTACTTAGTATTGACTGATGAATGGTTTTTCTCTCTGCTTTTCACATTCCAAGTAAGTGAAGGCACCCTGAGCAATATGAGGCAATGTGAACTGTAAGATGCTAATCAGTCCAAATCATTTGGAGAGAGTTCACTAATGGAAGGTGTGCAGAATTGCTCTCCTATGAGCTCTGTGTAACATTTCATTTTTATCCTGTCAAAGCTCACCATCCATAGACACCTCAAAATAGTGAAACAGCTTGAAATAGCACATAAGCAACAGGCAGGGCTCCAGAACACTGTATGACACCAGAAAGAAGCAGGCAAATAAACCAGCACAAAGGTGCACTATATCTAGGGTAGGGATGGGCCAAAAAAAATTGAGTCTTCCAAAGATTCTAACACTAGCCCTCAAAAGATGCTATAATCACACAGATTTTCAGACTTTTAAATCCTCAGAGATCAGTGTGTTTCGGCTTGTGGGGTGACACTTCTGTTCAGAGGTCAGCTCGCATGCCTGCTTCTGTCACAAGCCTGTGTTGTTCAGTCAATCTGACCCTACCAGGGAAGCTTGCAATCTTGCTCTTTCAGGACTATGCTGCAAAGCAGAGAATGTGGAACTGTAACCCCCATTTCCCCAGCTCTCTGCAGGATAGAATCTCCAGGCCCAAGAACATCCATAGCATAGTAAAAGTGCCTAAGCACAGAAAACCTTGACTGGCTGTGGAGAAGGGAAGACAGCAAGCCTCCAGGCTCTTAGACACCACAGCTCTAACAGGAGGCTGGCTGCACTCCGCTCTAACATCACAGGCAGAACATCATCACGATAGTTGCAATGTTTTCTTTTGGCAATTCTAAAATTATAATTTTGAATTTGCTAGTACACACATTCAAAATCACTGCATTATAGTGGTGCTAGCACCACTGTTAAGCCAAGTAAAATCGTGACACACATATCCAGCCTGAAATTTGCTCCACCCAGCTAGATTTCCTCTCACCTCCTCCTCACAAAAGGCCTGTTCCAATGCCTACTGAAATCTGCTAGTTTTGCTGTGGCTTTGAAGATTTCTTCAACATTTCAAAGCTTCCAAGAAAACGTGTATTAGATGTTTAACAGAAATGGAAGATGAGAGTGACCTCCAAAGCTCAAATCCAATTTTTAGAAAAAAACCCAGTGCTGGGAAACATTAAGCACTGGGCTATTTTCCTGGGGTCTCTAGGTCAGAACATGTTTGGCGAATGAGAAAAGAAGTAAAGGCAACTTGTGCTTGTCTGAGATTAGGGGTTGGTTTAGGTGCACTCCTGATTTCAGCATTTTTCTATTCTACCCTTAAAACAGTAAATTAATGTATCAAACCCAGGGTGGCACTTCTGACAAAAATCACAGTTTAAATATAATACTGGATGTGCATCCACTGCACAATACATAGTGAAAAATCCCATTTCTGTCCACAAAGGCTGCCACTGCACACTGCTGCTCTGACTCCAGATCAGAGACATTGTTTATTGGGCATAAAGATACTGCTGAGGCTGTTTTAATTATTTCATACAACTTCATTTGATCTGTAGTACGACATTTAGTACGACATTTAGTATGACAAACACAGTTAGGTCTCTTTACTAAAATACTGTAAGTTTAAAAAAAAAAAAAGGTATTTTCCTCCATTAAAACCCCTATCTTCCTACAATTTTGATATGGTAAGAAAGGACGACATTAAGAGAACAAAAGATGTCCTGAGGTTTTTTTTATTTCCTAGGTTTTCTCTTTCAGGAAAGTGTATCTTTGGCCTTCAGAAAGCCACTCATTTTTTCCTTGTGTGACTAATGTGTAATAATTAAGAGACACCTGCCTCAGTAGAAGTCTGCAAAATGAACTGAACCATTTCTCCTACAACTAGATCAACACCTGTTAAGAGGGTGGAGAATTTTTGGTAGCCATAGCCAGCCTGACTACAGCTTGACTGCTATGGTACAAATCCTGCACTGTTCACTCCTGACGCATGCTTATACTCTTGAAGGCTGGGGACAGCGCAGGTCAATGCCCCTCCATCATTTGCAGCAAGTATGCAAGAAACTGCTCTGGCCTAGATGTCACAGAGCAGCAATTCCAAGCAGAGATCACCATTCCTCTGGTGATGCGATGGGTAAGGATTTGTGAGAGAAAAGAGCAATAAATATCCCATTTTCACATGGTAAACTTGGCAGCAGTAAACACTCTGCATCTGAGAACCGATCTCACGTTTCCCTTTTATTCTTACCTTCTATATTT